>NC_081780.1:28030124-28330124 GCF_963082965.1 Carassius carassius
GTCTATCCCACTGCCACTGGTAACCCTGTTTCCCATCTTGTCGTCTGAAATTTTTTCTATAGTAATATATATATACACACACACACACACACACACACACACACAGGCAATTCAGTCTTTTGAGGAGACAAAGGTGTCATGAGCATTTCTTTAAAAGTAAAATCTTTACAAATAGATAAATGCATTTCTTTTTATTTTGCATTAATGCGACATTTGTATTTAATAATAGTCATAATAGCATATATATGAAAATTTCCAATAAAAAACGTACTTTTTAAGACAATACAAATTGTACTCTATTCTATTCAAAATAAATATATTTTCTGACAATCTAAATCTTTACTCTCACTTTTTGAACCCATTTAAAATTAACTTGCTTAGAAATGTTCATTTATTCAAAAAAAAAAAAAAAACAACAACAACAACAAAGACTCACCCCAAACGTCTGATTGAAAGTGAAGATACACACCTTACAAGTTGAAGTTTAACACCTTGCCAGGGTGGAGCTAACACTCTTTACAGGGTCAAGGTGTTTTTGTGATTGGCTAGTTTGATCACCAACTCAAGGATGACCCAATTTGCAGGTCAACTCTTTAAAGATTTTTTAAAAATTTATTTATGGTTTAACTTCTTTTTTTTTCTTTTAGTCATTTTCAAACAATATTATTTCTACTCACCAAACTCCCACTTCCACAGGATGTGTCTACTCCACTGTCACTGGTCACTCTGTTTCCCATCTATCCGGGGGAGAAGGTGTAAGTCTCGCGCCGGGCCATACCCATATCCGCAGCAGGTCTCCAAGGTGAACAGCCTCTGGTGTGTTAGAACAAGGCGGCGTAAGGCAAGTCGGATCCGTAACTTCGGGATAAGGATTGGCTCTAAGGGCTGGGTCGGTCGGGCTGAGGTGCGAATTGGATGGTAGTTCAAATTGTAGCCCTGAATACCCCCATTCCATCAAACCCAAACAAAATAATAATCATTACAATAAGCCCAATTCAGCCAGTATTTTCAGCGTTTAGCTCTGAATGACCTCAACAAGGCCTACTTGACCTCTGATCTCTCGGCCTGCGAACAATGCACAACACTGAGGTCGGGCTAGACTCAAACTGCACAACACAAGCTTTTCAACGATGTGATACACATTCTGATTGAATATTGTTTTAATAAACAATAAATAAATCCGTAAAGGCATCTGAAACAAAACAGCTGCCGCTCTGCCAAGGCTCTCATACAGGCTCCACTTTAAATCTCCTCTTTCAGTGTCTGTACAAGACACAGTAACATCATGCACATATTTGTAAACTGCAAATGTTAAGCTTTAATTTGATACTAAATATGTGAAAATAGCTTAAGATTTGGCTCATTAACAACGATTTTGGTGAGAATAGGTCCACAACTAAGCTCTGAATGACCTCGACAAGGCCTACTTGACCCCTTACGTGATCTTGAGCCTATAGGAGGCTCAGATTTTCAGCTGTGATGCACCAAATTTTAGCCCTTAATCCACACTTTCCATCAAGCCCAAACACAGCAATATAGCCCAATGTGACAGCTAATAACAATCATTACAATAAACCCAATTAAGGCAGTAATGTCAGTGCTCCCAAATATTGTCAAAATATTAACCAGGCTGTACAGGCCAGGAGACTCAGATTTTTTGCTGTGATAAACCAAATTGTAGCTCTTAATTCCCACTTTCCATCAAGACCAAACACAACCATATAGCCCAATGTGACAGCTATTAATATTCATTACAATAAACCCAATTAAGGCAGTATTGTCAGTGCTCCTAAATTTTGTCAAAATATTAACCAGGCTGTACAGGCCAGGAGACTCAGATTCAGGCCTTCCCATAGATATCCATATAAACACGGTAGGACAAACGATTCAAGGCCAATCTGGCGTGCTTATGCATATTTTCTGCACTTTTATGAAAATGGCCATATTGGCACTTTGAGATTTTCGTGATATTGTGGCATCGTCTGAACCGGATCGTCAAGACGAGAACAACCGTGCCCGAGCCGACTTTCTAACACGAACGGAAAGCGAGAAAATGGCAACCAAACGTTGGCGTATTTTCGTGCTGCACATGTGCTGCGGTGTCTTAAAACATGAAATAATTCATAAAAAAATCAAAACAAGGTCCTGCGAATGAAGCACAGGCGCTCAGGTGATTGGGCGACCTGGGGGCACCACGCCCAACCATCGTTTCGCCCAGCCAACGCAGTTTAGGGCTGAAAAATTATCCATATTCAGCGTTGAGGCGATTTTGGATCGGTTGAACGGGTGTGTACGGTGGCGCTAGGCGTTGGACCTTTGTACGCCTTCGTTCGGCCGGCCCTTAGGCACAACCCCCCATTGGTTTCCACACCCTCGGGCGTGCGGTTTCCGATCTGGCGTTTTGAAATATGCAGCGCATATGCAGCATATGCAGGGTTGACTCGAAATTTTTTTTCAATATTGAAAAATATAGCTCGTCTGAATTGCGACGAGAAATCATACGCTAATCTGCGAAAATCAACTTCGGGTGTAAAAGGTGGGTCATCCTGTTGAGCTCTGACACCCCGCCCAATCGGTATTAACCACATAAATCCTGGGTTGGACCGTTTTCAGAAATAAACGATCTTTTACCAGAAAACAATAAACATAATAATTTTTACTTATTTACAACTTTTTAAATGAATTTTAATCACATTATTTATATGCTCTGATAATTAAATGATAGGCCTACTATCATCACTTAAGTGATAATTATCACCTCATGCTTTTTTAACCGGGTTACAAATAATTTAAGCAATTAAAACCTTTTTCAGTTTAATAGTATTTAAACTTGAATTTAAATACTATTAAACTGAATTTAAAATCTGAAGGAGTTTATAAGTTAAAAAGGGTAAAATGTCACAGTGCATGTTAAATAGCCTAAAGGAACTTGTTTTAACAATATAATTACAACTAACAATTTAATTCAATTTTTTTATGAACAATTCCTGTATAAAATGGGGCAGCAACCTTATATCAAACATTTTGAAATCGTCCTCGGCTGAGCAACGCAGGGGCGGATCTGAACCAGAGCACTCGTTTCACCACAAGTATAACTCATTTGAAGTAATGGTGCTTCATATAACATTATCCAGAGAAACAAATGTTAATGATAAATCCCCTGTTATGTTTGTACTGGCTACTGTATACAGGCCACCAGGGCACCATACAGACTTTATTAAAGAGTTTGGTGATTTTACATCCCAGTTAGTTCTGGCTGCAGATAAAGTTTTAATAGTTGGTGATTTTAATATCCATGTTGATAATGAAAACGATGCATTGGGATCAGCATTTATGGACATTCTGAACTCTATTGGTGTTAGACAACACGTTTCAGGACCTACTCATTGTCGAAATCATACTCTAGATTTAATACTGTCACATGGAATTGATGTTGATGGTGTTGAAATTATTCAGCCAAGTGATGATATCTCAGATCATTATTTAGTTTTGTGCAAACTTCATACAGCCAAAATTGTAAATTCTACTTCTTGTTACAAGTATGGAAGAACCATCACTTCTAACACAAAAGACTGCTTTTTAAGTTATCTTCCTGATGTATCAAAATTCCTTAGCATATCCAAAACCTCAGAACAACTTGATGATGTAACAGAAACTATGGACTCTCTCTTTTCTAGCACTTTAAATACAGTTGCTCCTTTACGCTTAAAGGGATAGTTCACCCAAATAGCAAAATTATGTCTTAATAACTTAACCTCATGTTGTTCCAAACCCGTAAGATCTCCGTTTATCTTGGGAACACAGTTTAAGATATTTTAGATTTAGTCCGAGAGCTCTCAGTCCCTCCATTGAAGCTGTGTGTACGGTCTACTGTCCATGTCCAGAAAGGTAAGAAAAACATCATCAAAGTAGTCCATGTGACATCAGAGGGTCAGTTAGAATATTTTGAAGCATCGAAAATACATTTTGGTCCAAAAATAGCAAAAACTATGACTTTATTCAGCATTGTCTTCTCTTCTGTGTCTGTTTTGAGAGAGTTAAAAAAAAAAAACAGTTTGTCATATCCGGTTCGCAAACGAATCATTCGATGTAACCGGATCTTTTTGAACCAGTTCACCAAATTGAACTGAATCGTTTCAAACAGTTCGCGTCTCCAATACGCATTAATCCACAAATGACTTAAGCTGTTAACTTTTTTAATGTGGCTGACACTCCTTCTGAGTTCAAACAAACCAATATCCCGGAGTAATTCATTTACTTAAACAGCACATTGACTGAACTGCTGTGAAGAGAGAACTGAAGATAAACACCGAGCCGAGCCAGATAACGAACAAAAGATTGAATCGTTATAAACATTGTTTTCTGTGAGTGAGTAAATGAGATGATTTAGAAAGAAAATTCTAAGCTACAAGCTCCAGTTCTCGAAAGTCCCGGGAACCAATGTTCTGTATGTGTTTTATTGCCTTATTCAAGTTATTTAACAAACCACGCATAGCATTTTTTTTCTCAAAAACACAATCATGTACATACATGCTGCTCACATATTATTATAGCCCAGTTTGTGCTGATTACAGTGAGACTAGCCATTTAGATGTGTATAAGAAAATGAAAAAAGCCCAAATGCCAGGGCATGACAAAACATCTCCAGGCCCCAAAAATACCCTTAGGCTCCAGAGGGTTAAGTTACCTATCACTTAAATTAGCAGTATATCTTGCCCATATTGTCATAATTCTGGGTAATTCTCAGTCTAAGTTTGGACAATTATTTGCATACAATCATATTGATTTGATTCCACTAATTTATGAAGAACAACTGAACTCTACAGAATAACCTCTCTTTTCACATGAATATGTTAAACAGCGCGTAAACATACCATATACCACCTCAAACAGTTTGAGCCCCCCAAACTCTCGCTTTCCATGGTGGCCAACAAAGTTATACTCTCTAGATAGGGGAGGATCTAAAAGGAAGGACATCATTCGTCTTGTGGCTTCATCCACAGTACTCCCTCCAATATCTGCCACCACGGCAACCTAAGGAAAAACAAGATTATCATTATTGGGAGACAACACAAAAAGCGAACCTAAATAATTATAATTAAATTTCTCCTCAAAACAAGCAGCCATAGGTTCAACCCTCTACGGACACATTGGCAATTGAATCGCCATTGGCTTGTACATATTTTAGTTTACTCGTTTTTACTCGTTTTACTCGTTACTAGTTTTTTTAAATATCTGAAATATTAAACTAAGGATGAATGAGCTGCTGGATTCCTGAATATTAATCAGGATTTATGGGTTTATTGCTCGAACTGATTTGCTGAAATCAAAACCGGGATAGGTGAGCGCCAGCAGATGGGATTGCCGTTTGCGCTTTAACTCCACACACTACTGGAAAACCTGGCTGTTCTAAAAAGCTGAAGACTTTCATAGGAACGCCGATATTTTGACAGGAAAATACAACAAAGAATATTGTTAAAATGTAGTGATCAATTCAATCAATTGTTAGACATAATTTAGTTGCAAGAATGAAGATTTAGTCAGATATGCAAGTGATTTACTCGCAATGTAGAGGGTTGAGTCCATAAATACAACTCTATATCACATAATTCCTAGAAAACGTGTGCATAATTCCTAAGCAGTTAACTCTGTGACAGATGTTTTATACTTGTACTACAATTGTGTTGCCTGTGCTACAAAATAATTCTACCTCTGTAGCAAAAAAGCTACAGTACTGTGCACATCTTAGGCCACCATTAGATTTGTTGTTTTAGAAATGGTATAATGACCATTAGAATACAACCAGGAAATACAGTAAATTTATTGCCAGTATTAAAAACACAGAGAGAAATACAGCTTTTATTTAGGTTAAAGTGACAAGTATTTAGGGTGACCTCCACTTATATTTGAACAATAACACACCTGGTTTGGGGCATCATTTCTGCCAGTGGTGTTGGCAATTTTGTTGAATTGATGGCATCATAAATGCAAAACAAATTAAAGATAGGTTTTAAATCATGATGCCATTCCTTTTAGAAGGCGCCAAATTTTGATTGTTTTTATTTTTCAGCATGTCTTCGATCCAAGCACTCTGCTAATGCAGTGAAATCATATTTGGAAAGAAAAACAGCTGACAAAACACTGACAGTCATGGACTGGCCTGAATGTATTATTCAGAACTGAATTTATAGAGGCAATATAGGAATCACCTTAGTGTGTACTTACAGTAGGCACGGTTGCCTTGAACCGAATTCGAGTGAGATTGTCCCCTCTCCCCCGCTAGCCCGCACTCATATTGCAATTGCCTGGAGCATGCTTATGTCATATACAATGCAACTTTTTGTATGGAAGGAAATTGCACTTTCACTAAGATACAGCTTAATAGATTTATCATTTATGCCGTACAGTAATTTTCACTTATCAGAGGATTATTACGAAAACAGCCGACGTTAATGGAGGAATTTGCAGCTTTACTCTCAAACTACAATTCCTGTTCATCCATAAGGTGGGAACCAGACCCGTTATAAACCCAAATACACCCAAATGAATTGAAAAGTGTACTACTAAAGTAGTAATAAAGATGTTTGCCATGTTGGCATGGTTCAGAGCGCCTAATGAGAGGGCAAGAGGACGTTTGAGTGACATGTAACGCAACCAATCAGTTTTGTTCCATGTCATGTTTAGGGGTGTTCAGGTTTATGTTCCTACGATAACAAACTGGCGTGCATTTAATAAATAATCCATTCAAGAACGTTGTGCAAGATTACTGCAATAATGAAGCCACAAACTTTACATAATTTTAAAATCCAGCGCTTAGTTTGTAAGTGCTCATTGTTACTATGGGTAAGGACAACCTGTAGAATTAAACAAACCAGATGACAACTTGGAAACTCCCGAAGTGTTTCCAGATAAGTGTACCATATGCATCAGACGTTCAGTGGGCATTTTGTCTGAGGCTGAGACTAGGATCACCTAGACACAAAAGAAATAAATAAAATACAGCCTAAATCTAAAGGTGAACTCTGGGAAGTGTTATAATATGCCAGAAGATTACTTAAGAAAACTTAAGGACAGTCTCCCCAAAAGAGGTATGAGAGGTTACACAAAATATTGACTTTTGCCTGAAGAAGGCGTTTTGTTCTGAAAACTGTTTTTGTTGTTCTTATTTTGTGTACATTTTTCCGGTACCTTCTGTTTATGTTAATAAAGAAACCTAAAAATAAATATGGATGGTCATTAAAACTTTGCTTTAACAACAAAGCTGGTGGTGACTTTTGCACAGTACTGTACGTGAAAAAACATTAACATTAGGACCTGTGAACCTGCTAAATTGGTCATATTAGAACATACTACTTGTTTTTGGAAGGTGGGGTCTGACAATTTTTGCTCCATTGCAGTAACGTCCGAGAGGGGGAAAATGATGTCCTCTGGAAAAGCAGCAACTGCACTTGCATCCTGTTGTGTGAGGAGTGATTGTATCATCCTCCCATGAACCCTCTGCGTATCCTTTATTTCCTCCAGGACAGTTAGGAGACGGGAAAACATGCCATATCTAAATGAAGAACTGGCACCTTGCAGAACTCTACTGGGGTGGTCTGGTGTAACAGCCATTAGAGGTGTTGAAAGTGGAGAGGGTTGAATATATGGACGGGTCCTGTGCAAGTGAGGAGGCTCTGGTTGGAGGTTCTCTACATTAAAGGAGTTGAAGGTGGAGGGGGCTGGATAAATGGACAGGTCTTGAGTGAGTGTGCAGCCTGCGGTTGGAGGTTCCTTGGAATTGGGGGAGATAAAGCCCCACTGGATGCATGATCATGCCCAGCACCATCCTCATCTGAGCTTGACAGACATACTGGCCTTGAAATTCATAAAATGTAGAGGATAATTAAGTAGATGTCCAAGTTTCAAGTTACATCTTTATGTGTGCAATGTAGTATAATAGTAAATTTAATAATAATGCATGAAAAAAAACATGCCTTATTTTTTTTAAGCTTCTATGTATTTAACAGTAGCATTAAAGAAGCACTACTTCAAATTTACTGTTCTAATTAAATATACATTGATTCTTATTAAAGAAGAAGTTATTTAGTCGAGCAGGAAGTGATATTCTCTTTGACTTGTTTGATTAACATTAATGATACAAGCTGATGGATCTAAATCCGTGATATCACAGGGTCCTACTGCCAGGAACTTAGCTGGGGTATCGGGGCCCTAAATGTACTGCGCACCTCAGGACTTTTTCTACCTCAGTAGGCTATGTTAATTGAGTTTGTGTGTGCTGCGCTAATTTCTTTCCATTTCTCTGCGCAACCTTGTTACTGTTAGTACATAAACATTATATATTATTTTGACGTCCCAAATACATTTTGAGCTTGCACGTATAAAAATTAGGGAGCATATGGGACTAAAACACTGGCACGTGTCTTCCTGTGCAAACAGGAACTTGTGTTTCACATAGACATGAGATAGCGCATTCTCATTTGTCTTGTGATGCTTAAATGGTAATGATCCTTTACAAGAACAACTGTTGCTTTTAAAATCTATGTATCCAAGAAATATATCTTACCTTCATTTGTGCTTCCCTTTTCCCATCCTACTTCCAGAATCTGACTCGGACTGCAAATCTGAAGTCACCTCAAAAAGCAGGTCGACTTCAAAAGCTTTGCTGTGGCATGGGTATAGTTTCCTGTAGGTAATAGACATTTAACAATAAAAAATAGCAACCATTATTTTCAGCTGCATGCCTTGTTTGTATTATTGTATTATTATTATCGCCAGTCACTATTCAAAAACAATCACATTACCTGCTTTTCCCAAGACGCACACTTTATACTGCGGCCAGTCAAGGTTTGGAACAAGTTCATCCTTTACTGCCTTGCTGATGTTCATTCGTCCTGGTGGGCAGTAACAAGCATCTTCCTCTGGTCCATTAAACCACTTGCAAGGTACAATAGCTACACCTCCACCATCCAAAAAGTCCACAACCGCAAATGATAGCATGCTGGAAAAATGCAAAACAAGCAGACTAGTGCAGCTGGGGAAATGCCACATAACCAGATTTAAATGGCAAGAGCACTATTTTTCTCCTTAGTTCCTCAACCGATACCACATGCAAGTCTTTGGATAAGTTTGAAACAAAGTGAATTCCAAGGCATGTCCAGTCAGTTGGGTAGCTGAAAAAAATTGTCATTGTTTTCAAACAAGTGACAGAGTACCTTGACAGTTTCACAAGAAGAAAGCAAAATATTTCCCACAATGAGAATTCTTCCACCTAAGGAAAAACAGTTATCGCCTTTACAGCAAGAAATGAATGTCTGTCCATCATTGTACTGCTGGCATGTTCCAAGTTCATCAGTCACTGGTCCAGAGAAATGGAGCTGTTTGAGGGGAAAGGGAAAAAATATTTTCTTCCCTTTCGCCACTCTCTGACGATTTGCTGCACAGGATTTTGGGGCCTTCGTACAATCTTTTTAAGTTTACCTAAATATGTTACGAATGGGAAGCAGGAAATACTATCCAAAGGACTGTGCATCTTGGGCAGTATATCAAAGAATGTATGTTGTATCCAACAAATTCAAGGCCGTAAATCAAGCCAAAATCTTGGACAAAATGTTTCAAAATATCTTCAGCATAGTCACAGTTCCCTGTACACAAATCAGGGCTAAGAAGAATTCTTATAGATACAGACAAAAGTATAAGTTTCTTTACATTTTATTGGGTATATTTTTAAGAAGGACAACAGGACCAGTGTAAAGCATAAACTGCCTCAATTCGGTCGCCTTCCACATACTAATTTTGAGGAGAGACCTTGGTTTTCTAGCAAAATTCCTAGGTAAATACTGCCTGACAGAAGCCATGAATGCCGAAATCGTAGTGAGATTTTGAACAGACTGCCTGCATTTCAGAGGACCTTTAAACCAAAGATAAATCAGCTGGCGCATAGCCCCCAAACACACAAAGTGCATATAATCAAGGACAAAACTTGAGACTAATCCCACCCCTAACTCAGATAGGGGCAAAACTCCTCCTTGGTGCTCTTCATAGCCCATTACCCCAAATTTCTGGTCAGTCCTCATCTCAGGAAAAGACATTCTCCTATTTACATGGATACCTTTTTGATTGAAGCGTTCACATGTGTGGCCCTTCACACATTTGAGGAATGCACGTGCTGGAGCATCACATATGAATTAGGGCTGTCAACGAATAAATTCGAATATATATTCGAATAGTTTTTAAAAAACGAATTTTCGAAGGTGAAAATTAATATTCAAATTAAAAAAAATGTGGAAAAAAAGGCCCGCGGTAGTAGAGGCGTGGCTGTCTGCTTTGCGAGTGGGTGCGCTGGCGTGCCTGAGGGTTCAGGGACAGGTCACAGCCTCACAGGAGTCGCACTGTCTGGCACAGCATCACTGCTGAAAGTAGACGCGTCTTCATGGAAGATGCCAGCAAGTGCAGAGCCCAACTCGACCGCAGCAGAGAAAGCGAGGTAAAATTGTTGACCCGCGAGATTGTTGTATGCAAGCTATTTAAGATACAGTTAGCATACCATTCGACAACTAGCAACACGAGGTCACATCTCAAAAATGTGCACCCAAATGAGCATGGCATAATGTGTGTAACTCCAGCTAAACAGTCACGTCTGGACACTTAACGTTACTTTGCATCGCCCGCCACAAGCTCTTTGTCTGCAACACGACAAGAGGCCACAACGGATAAATACATTTTGTTCATTTGTAAAGACATGAGACCGATCAGTATCGCGGATGGGGCAGGTTTCGGGGAGTTCTGTCAAGCAATGGATCCGAGGTTTGATTATTTATCGTTTCATGTCAAGGAAAAGTTCCATGTTTACCACAGCACAGCTCGCTCGGAGCATTCAATGCCAGTTCTATATGCGGTAAAACTTCAATTAATATTAATAATATTTGTTTCAATCACTGAATGAAGCCTGCTATATTTGGGACAACAGTCGCGACCTTAAATTGCTTGCACAAAAATTTGTTTGTTCATTTAAACCGTTATGCGCAGAGAACGTGAGGGTGAGAGAGCGTGAGGTCTGCAGTCTTGGGCATTAGTTGATTTCCTTGTTTTTATGTAAGTAATACGTTGTCATATATGTTTAAACTTAAATAGACTATCTATACAATTAGTTATGTCTCTTTGTATTATTTTCTCCTGTTATTGACGTAATGCGCGTCATTGACAACATGCGCCACCAGATGTTCGAATATTCGTGTATTTTTTAGAGGGAATATTCGAACGTCAATTTTGAGCAATTTTGACAGCCCTAATATGAATGCATCAGGAGCAGCAACTGTGAATTGTACATCATTATAATGAAGACCCTCCTGTACAACAACTTTAACATCTTGAATAAATTCATTTAAATACTCTTGCACATTTGATAGTTTTGTCACACCTGAGTATAAGCCAATCATGAAAACTTTTGAATTTGGGATCTCCTTAATCCTGCCCAAAATAGGCCACAAACTCACATTGTTGCTGCGGAATAATGGTAGACCATCGATATTAACTCTAAGTGTTAGTGTGTCAGTTAGACCTCTCAGATCAAAATCTAAAGATGACAATTCTGCTAGAACTGATTTCTTTATTTCAAAATGATAATATGATCCTCCTGCTACATTTTTCACATCACACTTGTGGTCTGTGGACATTAGGGTTCTAGCATCCAATGGCACATTAAGGACTTTTTCTGAGAATTTTCAGAAGAGAAAAAAAAAGGGTATGAAATTCTAAATCCTAAAAGGTTAAAATTCTAATTAAGGCAAAATCATTTGTATGGTCATAATAGCTATTTGTATAGCTTTTAATAACACCTGACTGCAAACTGATGCACATTTACAAAAGGCAGAAACACCTGCTTCCATAATAAATATTACATTTACATTTATTCATTTAACAGACGCTTTTATCTAAAGCGACTTACAGATGAGGACAGTGGAAGCAATCAAAAACAACAAAAAGAGCGATGATATATAAGTGCTATAACAAGTCTCAGTTAGGTTAACACAGTACACGTAGCATGGGCTATTAAATAATATAATAAATAAAAAGAAAACATAGAATAAAAAAAAAGAATAGAGCAAGCTAGTGTTAGAGGTCTTTACACACACACACATTTGATTTCTTTATTTGAATCCACCAATCAAATTTCTTACAGAAAGGATTCAAATGTTCTCAGAGATAACACAGCTTTGGCACTCAAGGGTACATAAAACACCCACACACACACACAATTGCATAATAAATTAAAAGAAAATAGAATACAAGAAGATTAGAAAGGTAGTTAGATTATTTTTAAAGAATAGAATTTGAATAGTGAGTGTTAAAGTTAGAGGGTCAAATAAAGATGGAAGAGATGTGTTTTAAGCCGATTCTTGAAGATGGCTAAGGACTCAGCTGCTCGGATTGAGTTGGGCAGGTCATTCCACCTGGAGGAACATTTAATTTAAAAGTCCGTAAAAGTGACTTTGTGCTTTCAGTTTAGTTAAATAAATAGTTAAATAAAAAAGAATAGTTTTGTGCTATTCTTTTAGTTCAGAATCAATCACCAAAAGAATCAGTTCTTTTGTTCGTTATCTGGCTCGGCTCGGTGTTTATCTTCAGTTCTCTCTTCACAGCAGTTCAGTCAGTGTACTGTTTGAGTAAATGAATTACTCTGGGATACTGGTTTGTTTGAACTCAGAGGGAGTGTTAGCCAAATTAAAAAGTTAACAGCTTAAGTCATTTGTGGATTAATGTGTATTGGAGACGCGAACCGTTTAAAACGATTCAGTTCGATTTGGTGAACTGGTTCAAAAAGTTTACATCGAATGATTCGTTCACGAACCGGATATCACAAACTGCTTTGTTTTGAACTCTCTCACAACAGACACGGAAGAGAAGACAATGCTGAATAAAGTCATAGTTTTTGCTATTTTTGGACCAAAATGTATTTTCGATGCTTCAAAATATTCTAACTGACCCTCTGATGTCACATGGACTACTTTGATGATGTTTTTCTTACCTTTCTGGACATGGACAGTAGACCGTACACACAGCTTCAATGGAGGGACTGAGAGCTCTCGGACTAAATCTAAAATATCTTAAACTGTGTTCTGAAGATAAACGGAGGTTTTACGGGTTTGGAACGACATGAGGGTGAGTCATTAATGACATAATTTTAATTTTTCGGTGAACTAACCCTTTAAGACATAATACATAAGACACACTTTTTCGCCACCCGCTGGTGTATTGGAAATGTTCAGTGAATTAATCTGAACAAATCATTTTGGTGAATGAACTGAAAATGAACGAATCTCTTGAAAGAATCAAAGTTTCCACCACTACCCAGAGGTGAACTGTTCCCTGTGCCACACTCAACTCCCCTTTTCACACAGCTTCTGTGCATGGCACATTCTCAGCAAACGGGCACCAATTTGCCAATTCCCCACACAGTGAAATGATAGATAATAGAAAACCGCTTCACAGCCTGTGAACACAGCTGTTGAAAAGTATCCATCGATAAACACTTCAGGATCTGGATTGAAGCAGTAGAACATCTGGGGATTTCTCACATACTCTTTTATAAATACTGAGGTTTCAAACTTACTTTCTTCACGTTGTCATTTCTCATACTATATAGTAGGTAAGCAGGCATATTCAAATGCAACTTAAGTTCATGTACATCTGAATCGGGATGTTCATTCGTGATGTAACCAAAATTCCGGGTCCAAAATCCGGGTCCTCTACCTACCTTATACGCTCGCTTTTTTATTTACCATGCCACAGTGGTGGATCCGGTGTTGTTTGAATAGATCAAGGTAAAAAAAAAAAACAAGTGACATTCAACTGTCATTTTACCGCTTTCCCTGTGATGAAGAGGAAATAGCTACAGTTGATGAAGTAAGTTACAAATCTTAAACAAAGAAACTTTTTGTTCCAGTGGGTGCAAACGTTTGGTTTAGCAACAGTCTATGGACAAGCCGAAGATGTGCCTAAGTTACAAAGCATCGAAAACAATTAGACCAGTTAAAGTATGTTAATCTGCTAACATTTCTCATGACTCTGTTCTTACATTGCTCTCAGTGTACATACAGGACAAGCTAAATAAATGGAAACGAACTACAGTGTACAGTACACACACCAAAACCAAAACATTTGTAGATAGCAATTATTGCCAAAGAATTATTGTTCACATGACAAATAAAGTAATGATATTTCAATAATGTATTATTTTTATTATTATTATTTTACAGATGTGAAAACTGCATCCCAAACTGCAACTCCAGGGTGTGCAGTTGGCATTTTCCCAATGGAAAAGCTGCTGGGCCATTGCGATTTGCTTGGAATGAGGGGAAGACTTTCCAATTCCCTGACCACCTCAGCCATCTCCCTAAACGCAAGAAACAAATGGTCCCTAGCAGTGGTGAGGATGAGGGAACGGATGCTGAGATGGTAACTGCAGATACCCCTAGTACTTCTAAAAGTCTTGTGGCACTTGAGGTGCACAATGTCATGCTGAGGGAACATAATGACAAGCTGGAAAAACAATTGGAGAAACAGAAGCAAACTTATTCCTTCCGTCAAATGTCTTCAAGCCCTGAGAGAGTTCAGTATTTCATTGGATTGCCTGATGCTGCCACTGTTCTGTTTTAGGAAGCGCCTCTTTCTAAATTATCTTTCCCTTGACATTACAGACTAAATAATCAAGGTGAACAAGAAAACAACAGGGAGACTTTTAAGTTGTAGCCTCAACAGAGAAAGTGAACACTAACTGACATATCAACTTATCAGTACATCCATATCAACTGTGAGAGAATGTATGGAAGGAAACATTATTCATAAAATGTCTCCATAGTGTCAATATTACCAGCCCATGTAGGGGTTTTGAGCACACGCAGAATTACAAGGTCAAGAGGAGTCCACACAAGCAGGTTTCCCTGGATCTGATGCCAGTAGTTGTGAGTCCGTTTTAATGTTAGGAAACCAACCACTTTATCGAACTCCAGGAAAAAGTCCCTAATCTCTGCTGCCTGCAGGATAGTCATGTTTCTGGTTGCCCATGGACACTTGACTTCAATCATGGAGTCTCCAAACACCATCCCATCCAGAGATTATGACAAAATAATATACAACCCGAATTCCGGAAAAGTTGGGACGTTTTTTAAATTTTAATAAAATGAAAACTAAAAGACTTTCAAATCACATGAGCCAATATCTTATTCACAATAGAACATAGATAACATAGAAAATGTTTAAACTGAGAAAGTTTACAATTTTATGCACAAAATGAGCTCATTTCAATTTTGATTTCTGCTACAGGTCTCAAAATAGTTGGGACGGGGCATGTTTACCATGGTGTAGCATCTCCTTTTCTTTTCAAAACAGTTTGAAGACGTCTGGGCATTGAGGCTATGAGTTGCTGGAGTTTTGCTGTTGGAATTTGGTCCCATTCTTGCCTTATATAGATTTCCAGCTGCTGAAGAGTTTGTGGTCGTCTTTGACGTATTTTTCGTTTAATGATGCGCCAAATGTTCTCTATAGGTGAAAGATCTGGACTGCAGGCAGGCCAGGTTAGCACCCGGACTCTTCTACGACGAAGCCATGCTGTTGTTATAGCTGCAGTATGTGGTTTTGCATTGTCCTGCTGAAATAAACAAGGCCTTCCCTGAAATAGACGTTGTTTGGAGGGAAGCATATGTTGCTCTAAAACCTTTATATACCTTTCAGCATTCACAGAGCCTTCCAAAACATGCAAGCTGCCCATACCGTATGCACTTATGCACCCCCATACCATCAGAGATGCTGGCTTTTGAACTGAACGCTGATAACATGCTGGAAGGTCTCCCTCCTCTTTAGCCCGGAGGACACGGCGTCCGTGATTTCAAACAAGAATGTCAAATTTGGACTCGTCTGACCATAAAACACTATTCCACTTTGAAATAGTCCATTTTAAATGAGCCTTGGCCCACAGGACACTACGGCGCTTGTGGACCATGTTCACATATGGCTTCCTTTTTGCATGACAGAGCTTTAGTTGGCATCTGCTGATGGCACGGCGGATTGTGTTTACCGACAGTGGTTTCTGAAAGTATTCCTGGGCCCATTTAGTAATGTCATTGACACAATCATGCCGATGAGTGATGCAGTGTCGTCTGAGAGCCCGAAGACCACGGGCATCCAATAAAGGTCTCCCGGCCTTGTCCCTTACGCACAGAGATTTCTCCAGTTTCTCTGAATCTTTTGATGATGTTATGCACTGTAGATGATGAGATTTGCAAAGCCTTTGCAATTTGATGCTGAGGAACATTGTTTTTAAAGTTTTCCACAATTTTTTTACGCAGTCTTTCACAGATCTGCCCATCTATACTTCTGAGAGACTCTGCTTCTCTAAGACAAAGCTTTCATAGCTAATCATGTTACAGACCTGATATCAATTAACTTAATTAATCACTAGATGTTCTCCCAGCTGAATCTTTTCAAAACTGCTTGCTTTTTTAGCCATTTGTTGCCCCCGTGCCAACTTTTTTGAGACCTGTAGCAGGCATTCAATTTTAAATGAGCTAATTAAGTGGATAAAAGTGTAAAATTTCTCAGTTTAAACATTTGCTACGTTATCTATGTTCTATTGTGAATAAAATATTGGCTCATGTGATTTGAAATTCCTTTAGTTTTCGTTTTATTAAAATTAAAAAAACGTCCCAACTTTTCCGGAATTCGGGTTGTATAATAACGTAAAATTTCCCATGGATCAAATCGGGGCAAATATATTAAAGTGAATTACCAAATATGATTAAAATGTGCAAGCAGTGACCGTCTACAAATGTCAATCAAGTAATTTACGGATACCCTTGAAAAAACATGCATAATAAATAAAAAAATAACAACAACAATAATTGCCATCCGTATCCATGAGTTTTATCACTGAGATGATATGTAAATTATTTGTTTTACACAGGTCTCCGTGAGAAACAATCACCATCCAAATCGGGCTGAAGTCTTCTATGAAGTTCATATTGTAGAACATTATATCTTTGAACAGTCAAAACTAACAAGTCCAGCTGCTTACAAAATATACCAATCTGGCCTGTTTAAAAGATAGGAGAGATAGATTAGATATAAATAGATTTTGATTAAATAATTCCTGTGCTCTAATTTCGGGGTTGCAGTGATGTTAGAGCCTTCATGTCATCTTTCCCTTATCAGGTGTAATTCACGTTTTGAGAGTTAAAACACTCTTTCACTCTTTAGATCCTAGTCACTGGCTAAAAGTACGGCTGTGACATCCACATCAGCGCCTCTGCACTGCAGTGTGTCTTTGTTTATAACGTCGTGATGACTGTTTGGATGCAGTATATGCACACTTGGGCTTGTTTGTTAGCCAGTTAGACTATACAATTCATATGGTTGAAAACCGCCAAAATGACCCCAAACCAGCCCAAAATTTGTCCACCTGCCCAAGCCCATTTTTACCTGCATGGAGGATTCCCCAATCATATGCCTTGGTAAGAGAGGACAAATACTAGGGTAGACTATTTTTGCTCAACAGTTGTTATTACAGTTTCATGTAAAAACAATCTGACATTCTGCAATGCATTTTCTAAATTCTGAGCACATTTACAGCTTTTGGCAGATGCTTTTATCTATATTGGCTTGCAATAAGCACATTTTCATAAATGTCATCAGAGCTAACTTGGTTATGCTTGTGTTGTCTGTATGCATGTGTTTAATTTTCAATGTGTTGGGCTCTCAGAAACACCAGAGTTTTGTTTTTATTAATAGGATTTCTTATCATTATGCGTTCTTAACCTGGCCATCTGTTGCTTCCTCAGTTTGCTGCTTCTGATCATTGACAGCAAGTATAAAGCCTTGTCCTCAGCTTGGACAAAACCTGGGCTGGTCACAAGCCCATCAAATCGCTTTATTGGGAGATTCTAGATTTAAAGTTAGTTGTGAACTCAGTGAGGTGTCCACATACATATATTTTTGTAAAACTAGCTATAACCGGATAATTTCATGTTTATAATCACGCTGTAATGTACTTCAGAGATATACAGTACAGACCAAAAGTTTGGACACACCCTCTCATTCAAAGAGTTTTCTTTATTTTCATGAATATGAAAATTGTAGATTCACACTGAAGGCATCAAAACTATGAATTAACACATGTGGAATTATATATGGAATTATATACATAACAAAAAAGTGTGAAACAACTGAAAATATGTCATTGTAGGTTCTTCAAAGTAGCCACCTTTTGCTTTGATTACTGCTTTGCACACTCTTGGCATTCTCTTGATGAGCTTCAAGAGGTAGTCACCTGAAATGGTCTTCCAACAGTCTTGAAGGAGTTTCCAGAGAGATGCTTAGCACTTGTTGGCCCTTTTGCCTTCTGTCTGCGGTCCAGCTCACCCCTAAACCATCTCGATTGGGTTCAGGTCCGGTGACTGTGGAGGCCAGGTCATCTGGCGCAGCACCCCATCACTCTCCCTCTTGGATGAACTTATCCTCCGCAGCAGAGGTGACTCGTGGTCTTCCTTTTCTGGGGCGGTCCGCATGTGAGCCAGTTTCTTTGTAGCGCTTGATGGATTTTGTGACTGCACTTGGGGACACTTTCAAAGTTTTCCCAATTTTTCGGATTGACTGACCTTCATTTCTTAAAGTAATGATGGCCACTCGTTTTCCTGTACCTAACAGTCTATTCAGTAGGACTATCAGCTGTGTATCCACCTGACTTCTGCACAATACAACTGATGGTCCCAACCCCATTTATAAGGCAAGAAATCACACTTATTAAACCTGACAGGGCACACCTGTGAAGTGAAAACCATTTCAGGTGACTACCTCTTGAAGTTCATCAAGAGAATGCCAAGAGCGTGCAAAGCAGTAATCAAAGCAAAAGGTGGCTACTTTGAAGAACCTAGAATATGACATATTTTCAGTTGTTTCACACTTTTTTGTTATGTATATAATTCCACATGTGTTAATTAATAGTTTTGATGCCTTACATTACATTTACATTTATTCATTTAGCTGACGCTTTTATCCAAAGCGACTTACAATTGCTATATATGTCAGAGATCGCACGCCTCTGGAGCAACTAGGGGTTAAGTGTCTTGCTCAGGGACACATTGGTGCCTCACAGTGGATTCGAACCCAGGCCTCTCACACCAAAGGCATGTGTCTTATCCACTGCGCTAACACCACCCCATAAGTGTGAGTCTACAATTTTCATAGTCATGAAAATAAAGAAAACTCTTTGAATGAGAAGGTGTGTCCAAACTTTTGGTCTGTACTGTATTTTACTCATAAGTATTTCTAGGGGTGCCAATAATTGTATCCAACGAGTATTTGAGAAAAACATTTAGTTCATAATGATATTTTCCCCCATTTTAAATTCGTATTATCCAATGAAAGGATTATTATTATTTTAAATAAAAGATCAAAAGTATTAACAATGCAGATTAATTTTCATAGCCTTCTTTGATCATATTTACCAAGGGTGCAGATATTTTTGGCCATGACTGTATACCAACAAAGTAAATACAATTAAAAATAAATAATAATAAAATAACAATAATAACATACAATTAAAAATAAATAATAATAAAATAACAATAATAACATACCTATTTAGTCCATGCTTGTGATAGGTAAAATCACACAAAAAAGTGAAAAAAAAAGACCACTAAAACGAACGGTGTTACAGAATTAAAACATTGTAAAAGATGATTCATTGTATTTAGACCCTCAAGAGTTGTATCCGTGTATCATAAGTTTTACGACTAAATCTCATTAGCTAGCTAACGTCAAGCATAAACCACTTCACATGCCCAATCGTTACTGTTGCTGTATTAAGTGAACACTTCATTGAAATTTTTTTTTATCAAAAATAAGACAAACCAAAACCTGCATTCTATCAGCATTGAAAGATCCACTGAATATTTAAGATCTCGCCTAAACACAACATATTAAAAGCAACAAATGCTTAAATTGTACCATTAGCCAAGTACACGTAATATAATTAAAAAAAAAATACAATTAAACAACATACAGTTAAATGCAATTAAATCTCTCAAAAACAAAATAAAAAACTTTCCACCTTTTCTTGACTTTAATTAACCAATAAAATGAAAACAAATGAAATATTACAATTACAACTCTGAAAACCATATGCAAACCGTTCACATCTTCGGTGTGAATAAAGTGTACCCAGACAACACACACCTACTTAAAAGACAATCAAATCTCTCTTTCAAGAAAAAAAAAACTAAAACAACTTTCTTGAATTTTCACCATAAATTGTAAACAAAATTAATTATCAAACATTTTAAACACTTCACATTTATAACTTTATTGCAACTTGTAAAAATATAACTAAGAAAAAAAAAGAAAATTATATACAGCACTTCACATCTTCAGTGTGAATAAACTGCACCAACAGGAAACAAGATCTACAACCTAAACTAAATTTCTGTATTAAAAATAATGCACCAACAAAGACACAACTTTCAAATATCACATTAATTTCCTTCTGCTAATCTTCTATTCCAACTTCAACTCTTGCTACATTTTCCATTCCAACTGCTACTGCCGTTAGATCTTCCATTTCCAACTTCTACTGGATCTTCTATTCCAAATTCTGCTGTTACCGCATGTTCCACTCTCGATGCAACTGCTGCTGCTTAGTCTTCTGAATTGCAGTTGCCATGCCACTCTGCATTGTAAATTTCAACGATCCAGCAAATAGAAAGTGTTCTTCAATGTGTCTACCGTCTCAGAGCAGACAAAGAAGTCCCTCACTTTCCAAATTCCTTTTCAAAGGAGAATGAAAAATTGACACCTCATGATTCCAGTTAAATGAACCTGACTCATAAAGTTCTGAATTATAAAGTTGCTTGGAGGTGCAAATCAATTCTAAAATTATACAAAGAATTTTATGAGTGAAGTGGAACAGCCCCATTATACAGGGCTTTAGACTGCTACCAAAATTGTGGCATATTCTATCTGTCCTAAATAGTATTCAAAAATAGAATTAGTCTATGTCCCAAATCATAGTATGTTTGAAAAACTATCTCAAAGTACTACAATCTACTACAAAGTTATTTATATTTACATGTTTACATTACTGCAGTGCAAATGATCAAGGTTATTTATATCTGCGTGTTTACATTACTGCAGTGCAGGCAACACTGTACAAAAGTTATTTATATTTACATGTTTACATTACTGCAGTGCAAATGATCAAAGTTATTTATATCTGCATGTTTACATTACTGCAGTGCAGGCAACACTGTACAAAAGTTATTTATATTTACATGTTTAGATTACTGCAGTGCAAATGATCAAAGTTTTTATATCTGCATGTTTACATTACTGCAGTGCAGGCAACACTGTACAAAAGTTATTTATATTTACATGTTTACATTACTGCAGTGCAATTGATCAAGGTTATTTATATTTACATGTTTATATTGTTTCTATTTGAACAAAAATAAATCCAAATTCAATCCCCAACCAATGTTATCTCTTCTTTGAAGGGTACATAACATACACAGTTTCACCTAATCTCATGTTAATCTTGAGTACCTATAGAGTAGTACTGCATCCTTCATATATCCAAAAAGTCTTTAGTTTTATCATATTTATAAAAGAAAGTGTTGTTCATCACTCAAATGACCAGAACACACAATCGCACTCTGTTGAAAAAAAAAAAAACAGCCGAAACTTATACCAACCCGGAAGTACGATTTTCGGCACAGAAATTCTCAGTCATTCTTCTAAATTATTTTTTAAAACTTTGGCCATGTTTAGCATGAGAATCCCTCTCTTTAACACTGAACAACTCTGAATACACGAAACACCATTGTATCCCCCTTCAATCCTTTGCCCATGCTTTTACTAAGGGGCCATTTTGGTAATTTACAAGGAGGTAAGCAACTGTGTACAGCTGGTTGGTACTCCCTGTGATGGAAAGAGGGATGACTGTGTCGAATAGCTTGTGTTGCTTCACCCTGCGGATGAGACGCTCAACGTGGACCCTTAGGCGAGCAATGGACTGTGTCTCCCTCACTTCATCAGCTGACATCTGTTCCCGCTTCGACAGGTAAGCAGGTCTGTAGACTTTGCATGGCACACAGTCATCAACAAGAAAACCTTTGTCGACCATTATCGCCATTACATGTTTCAATATATATATATATATCATACATATACGCGTATACACACACACACACACACACACACAAATATACATACACATATGACACATATATGGTTATATCATATAAAACACAAACTAAAATTGATTACTTAAAAAAACACACACACACACACACACACACACACACACACACACACAATATAGGGTTTAAAATCGTACCTAGTGTAGAACCTACTGCCGTGGGTTCTGGAACTGAACAATAATCATGTTCCAGATGCTGGGCATCCATTGGCACAGGATCCTCATCCACTGGAGTGTAATCCTCCCTTCTTTGCCATACTCCGGTGCGCCTTGGTTCAGCAACAGAGTAGCCGTTCCACTGGAATAAGGTTGGTACAGCTCCCTTCCTCGGCAAGCAGCACCCTTTAGGGGTTGATGGCTCAATCAGGTCATCACTTATAAAGTGACGACTGCAGACCCTTGTATGAGATGTGATGTTAAATCGCTCTCGTTGAATGCTGTGAATCCACTTTCTGCGTGTTTCTTCGTCCACAGGAAAAGTGTGGAAACCCAGTACAGAGTTGAACTTTGAGGAGGCCACAACAATGGTCAATCAAACTACTGTTTTGAACACAGCAGAGACTGAATGCTGGCCAAGATAGTCATGCAGTGTGAAAAGAACAGTGACCCGACTACTTTGAAAATCGTGCAGTCTGAACTCGGCTTAAGTCTGTCCCACGACATGATCTTCCAATATTTTTGTGGCAAGGCAGCACCATGCCCTTTAAGTTTCCTTTTCGGTGCATAAATTAGCTTAATGTTTAAAAAAGCTTAATGATCACATGGGGAAAATAAATTTATAGAATTTATTAACAAAACCCGCAAAGTATCATACAACACACACACTGGTAAAAAAAAAATGCTTTTCATTAATTTCAAAGTCTTGCACATAACATAAGCTTTTATTCAAGTTCAAATATCGGGTAGTTAATAGAAATGAATAATCTTATCTACTTAAAAGGGTTATAAAGCTATGATTAAAGTTCATAGATTAAAATAAACACATCAAGCATATACAAGACATCAAACATTTTATTTGTGAATATAGTTGCTCTTTTTATATTTTTAAATGACCGTCTTTTGAACATCATCCATGCAAGTTTTATGTTCTATTATCTGTAGAAGGAGAAGAACGTGTTTTTCTGTAATGTACAGAAAGGAAGAAAATCCTGAGGACAAGAAAGTCACACTGGGGCAATCCTGTGAGTCGTCAAGCCGGGGGAACATCAGTGTAAATCTGTCCGGTTTAACAGATTAGATTATCAGTTTATGCGTTCAACGGTCATGGGATCCAGAAGTGTCTGTCGATGGAACTTTGAATTTAGCAGTTAATCACGACACACTGAACAATAATCACACCGGTGTGATTGTACATGTTAAAGTGCTACTTTATATTCAAAACTCTTATCACATGTAAATGGGTTCTTTCCAGTGTGAATCTTCATATGTTTCGTAAGGTTTCCTTTTTGAGTAAAATCCTTCCCACACTGTTGGCAGGTGAAAGGTTTCTCTCCAGTGTGAACTCTTATGTGGTCCTTGAGATGTTGATTATGATTAAATCGTTTCCCACATAGAGAACATGTGAAAGGTTTATTTCCTGTATGAATTCTTGTGTGGGCTGTAAGAGTTCCTTTTTTGGTGAAGCTGTTCCCACATTGAGAACATGTGAAAGGTTTCTCTCCAGTGTGAACACTCATGTGGTATTTAAGGTTTCCTTTTTTAGTGAAACTCTTTCCACATTGTTCGCAGGTGAAAGGTTTCTCTCCAGTATGGATTCTCATGTGGTCATTGAGGTGTTGTTTAAATGAAAAACTTTTTGCACATTGAGAGCATGTGTAAGGCCTCTCTCCTGTATGAATTCTTGTGTGTTTTTTATGGTTTTCATATTTCATGAAACTCTTTCCACATTGTTGACAGGTGAAAGGTTTCTCTCCAGTGTGAACTCTCGTGTGGACATGAAGATGTGCTTTTCTTGTGAAACTTTTCCCACACTGTTGGCAGGTGAAATGCCTTCTATTTGCTGTCTTTTGAGCTCTTTTTCGTGAAGGCTTTTCAGTATGTGAGCAACTAAATGATTTTTCTTCATTCAGGAAATCATATTTCTCATGCTGAACACTGATTTCACGACTCTCCTCTTTCAGTGTCATCAGGTCTAATGCAAAAAAGACAAATCCAGATAAACACCATTTTTAATGGCACAAAGAACAAACATAAAAAAACAACAACATGTAGATCTTATACACACTGAGCTATTAAAGGTGTTAAATGTGATCTCAAAATTTCTTCCCATTGATGATAAAAAAAGAGCAAAGATTACCGATTAACATTTTAAAGGGTTAGTTTATCCAAAAACCATAACCATAAATTACTCACCCTGAAGTCATGATGCAAATTCCGTTGGAGTTATTTTAAAAATGGTCTTTGATCCTTCAAGCTGTTTGATGCCCCTCAGTGGGTGTTGCACCGCACCAGTCCTTGAGAAGTTTAATAAAAAGTTAATCCATTAAAAAAAAAAAAAAAAAAAAGTGTCTCACACAGCTCTGGTGAGTAAACAAAGGCCTCCTGTAGCAAATCAATGCATTTTTGTAAGAAAATGATCCATAATATAAATGTAATAATCAGTTTAATCTAGCTTGCGCTCACAGTTATGAACAAAGCCACTCAGAATTGACGCACGTAGAAACGCAGCGTGTAGATCAAAACAACACAGCGGTCACTAATTAGAAGTACAAAATAAGGATTTGTAAAAAGAAGAAAGCCAAGAGAAGACTGGTTTTCCTTTGCTAAAGTAAGGAAACTTTGCTTCCTTTGCTCCTTTTAACAAACATTGGTTTCACGAGACTCACCGGTGCATGCTCAACACCGATATCTTACGTCATTCCCCCAGAACTGCTTACACTGCTTACACGCAAGCTCAATTAAAGTGATTATTAAATTTTGAATATGGATATTTTTCTCGCAAAAACACATTGATTTGCTACATTTTTACATTTCTACATTTTACCCCCATTTTTAATGTATGCGCTTTTTATTAAAGTTCTCATGAACCGAACAGTGCAACACCTGCTGAGTGGCATCAAACAGCTCGAAAGATCAAAGACAATGACTGAATGCGTATAAAATACACCTAGGAAGACTTCAAGGTGAGTAATTTATGGGCTAATTTTCATTTTTGAGTGAACTAACCATTTGAGTTTTGCATTTACATCCTTATTACAAGTAATCCTGATGGTCATAAAGAAACTACTTTTTCACACACATTTATCATACATGAAGATTACTATAGAAATAAATATCACTCATGGTAAATTTAGTTTGTTATTATGCATGCTTCTGTGACAGCTTTGTAGTTTAACTGATGTTTTGTTTATACAATGTTATGTTTAAAATCACCATGAAATCAAAATGAAAGTCTTTTGGCTGTTAGCATCAATATCTTAGTCCTAAGGTTTTCTGTAAGGCAGTGTGCACCAAAACAGTGACAAAATTCACATTGAGAAGATATAAGCATTCGAAGCTTGCTGTTCATCTCTTCCACCAAAACGGCTCAATTAATTTAATAAAATAATAATATATATACTTTATACCCTCATTGGGGGCAGAGCCCCCCCTAAAATTAAAATCCAGGAATCGCTTCTGATTTCCTGTACAGTGAATCCCTTGTATTTCGATTGGTGCAAATGAGGTCTGGTTTCATGTCATTTCACATGAACTACAGCAGCGCTCACAGTCTGATCTGGACTTTGGCACGATCACACGGAGCAGATCATATGCGCTAGTCTGCATTTATTAAAAACTTTTACAACTGCACAGCCTCAGCATGATTATTACCACTATTTTGTTTTACTAAGAGTTTCATATTGGATCTAAGGTTAATCTATTAAACTGTGACTGTCAAATGTGGACTTACCGAGCTCAACGTCTCTGGCCCAAGCCGACATAACCAAAATGCTATTTGCTACTTTAAAAAGGGGGCAGATCTGCTCAATATGTCCCACTCTCTCCTGTATCAGTTGTAATTACATCTGCTTGTTTACAAAATTACAAAGGCACTTCAGAGGACCTTTAATGGAGCCAGTATAAATTTTGTTTTCCATAGTTGTTCACCAAAGTTTTGTCATTAATTACTCACCCTCATGTTGTTTCAAACCTTCCCGTAGACAGCAAGGGTCCTTACATAATAAAGCTCCAGAAATGTAGCAAGGACATCGGTAAAATAATCCATGTGACATCAGGTGTTCAACCATAATTTCACAAAGCTATGAGAATACTTTGAGCGCCATACGGATACGCGGATTACATCGTTTACACAGAGTTTAATGAAAACAACGTATCTGCATGACACAAAACAGCATACGCAATTTACGTTCAGTGGATACTCTCCAAAATGCCCCTATGGTGATGTGGAAGAAACAAATTATTGAATAAAAACTTTTTTTTCTTTTGTGCTCAAAAAGTAGCTTGACTATGTCAGACTTCTTACTTCCGCTCAATTTCAGTTAACTCCTGTACTCAGTCTGAGATAGCAAACCATCTCCCAGTTTTCCTCCGGCCCTAAATCAGCCGACCAATCAACAAACAGAGGGCAGGCTGAGAGCAGTGACGTAGACGCTAAGATTGAAGTTTAGGTTAGGGAAATCGAAAACGACTGTCGATATGGAGATACGGGATGCTATTCGCTCTTTTGTGGAGAATATTCCTGCCATTTGATAAGGACAGCAGTTTGAAAGTGTTTTGCCTCGTTGTCACAGACTACATTCGCCGGACTGTTTCGGTCTGCTAAATAGTGAGGCATGGCCAGCTGACTTCAATCACAGGTAATCAGGCAAATATAAAAGCGGCAGCCCTTATGTGAATCCTCCTCGTGTGAAGACTGACGAGTGTAAAGATCATTGACTCTACCTGCGCGACTCCACCGAACAAAGATACCAACAGGGCACCTGAGTATTGCTTTTCTCCCCTTTCTTTACTTTTTGTATAGCTTGTTCTCAAATACTTTAGGTCACATGTGCTTTCAGATCTCTAATATCACTACTAACACTCGGAGAGCACGCAATGTACGTCATAGAAAGGCCTATCCGACATATCTACGGCCTGTCCCTCTGACCTCTACTACTACGCTCTCTATTCCAGTTGGTCTCTGGAAGTCTGCTTGTTAACAAAGCAGACTTCATTTCTTCTATTGCTACTCATTCCGATCTCAACCTCATGGCACTGACTGAGACTTGGATCAAACCTGAAGACACTGCCACCCCTGCAGCCCTCTCCACTAATTTCACCTGTTCCCACACTCCTCATATGACTGGGAGGGGTGGAGGTACTGGTCTCCTTATATCAAAAGAATTGAAATTTGATCTTCAGCCATCACCTACAGGTAATGGTTAATTTGAATCACATGCCATTACTGTAACCCACCCTGTTAAAATCCACTTTGTGGTCATTTATCATCCCCCAGGTAAACTGGGAAACATCTTGGAGGAGTTGGAGATGGTACTCCTCTGGTACTGCTTGGTGACTTCAACATCCACCTAGATAAACCCCAGGCTGCTGTCTTCAACACTCTGTTCACCTTATTTGATCTCAAGCGAGTGTCTACTACAGCGACTCACATATCAGGCAACCAACTGGACCTCATCTACACGCGCTGTTGCTCTGTAGACAACTCTTCAGTTGCTCCACTGCACACCTCAGACCACTTCCTCATTACTGCTAACCTAGCACTTACTCCTGAAGCGGCACACACTCCAATGCAGTTCACCTTTCGATGGAACCTACGCTCACTCCATCTCACCTATCTTCTGTGGTTTCATCCTCACTTCCTTCACTCCTTAAGTTTTCAGCTCTGGACACGAACAGTGCTACTAACACTTTGCTCAACTCTAACCTCTTGCTTTTCTCTTCTCTATCCGCCTCCACCTCCTCCTCCATCGACTCTTACAGCTGACGACCTTGCAGTTTTCTTCGCAAATAAGACATAAACCATCAGTGACCAACCGCAGACTGAGGATAACTTCACAACAACCAATGCACACTCTCTCTTCTACTCCTCTCCACTCTCAGAGATGGACGTTTCCAAACTTATCCTTTCCAATCATCCTACTACTTGTCCACTTGATCCGATCCCCGCTCATCTCCTTCCAGCATTCTCTTCTTCAGTTAAACCCCTTACTTACTCACATTATCAACTCTTTTCTTCACTCTGGATCTGTTAATCATCAGATTCTCCTGTCCACCCTCAGAAAGATGAGCATCTCTGGAACCGCACTCCTGTGGTTTAAGTCCTACCTCTCTGATAGATCCTTCAGCGTCTTGGAGGGGTGATGTTTCAAAGTCACGACAACTTGCTACTGGGTTTCCTCAAGGCTCAGTACTTGGACTTTCTTATCACTGCTACGCCGATGACACTCAACTCTACTTCTTATTCCAACCAGATGACCCGACGGTAGTTGTTCGCATTTCAGCTTGTCTGAGTGACATTTCTAACTGGATGAATGACTATCACCTTCGGCTCAACCTTACTAAGACAGAACTGATGGTGGTTCCGGTTAAGCCATCGTTTCCTCACAACTTCTCTATACAGCTGGGTTCATCAACCATAACTCCTTCCAGGACAGCCAGAAACATAGAGGAGTTGTGATGGATCATCAGTAAAGCTTTACATACCAGATTGCTACAATGACCCGGTCATGCAGATTTGCCTTATACAACATAGGAAGATTAGACCCTTCCTGTCAGAGCAAGCCACCAAACATCTTATCCAAGCTCTTGTTCTCTCCAGACTGGACTATTGTAATGCTTACCTGGCGGGCCTTCCTGCATGTACTATCAAGCCTCTGCAACTGATCCAGAATGAAGCAGTGAGGATTGTCTTCAATCAGCCAAAAAAAGCTCATGTTACTCCTCTCCTCATCAGATTACACTGGCTACCAGTAGCCGCTCACATCAAATTCAAGGTACTGATGCTTGCCTACAAGATGACCACTGGCACGGCACCAACATACCTAAACTCACGACGCCTTGTGGTGCCATCCCAAAGAAGTTCAAAATCACACTCACGGACCTTTTCCTGGACTGTGCCCAGCTGGTGGAATGACCTCCCAATCTCAATTTGAACAGCTGAGTCTTTACTCATTTTCAAAAAACGTCTAAAGACTCATCTTTTTTGCCAGCACTTAACCAACTAATAATAGCTCTTTTCTTGTCTTTTATATTCTTAAAAAAAAAAAAACCTGGCTATGCGTTCTGTACTAGACTAACTGAGACTTGTCATGACACTTGTATACTGTTGTTGTTCTCTAGTTGATCTGATTGTTTCTATTGTTCTCATTTGTATGTCGCTTTGGATAAAAGAGTCTGCTAAATGATTAAATGTAAATGTAAATTTGCCAACTGAAGCCCATTGTGTTTATTTCACATTTTGAATGGATGTGATGTTATGGTCCTACTCCCGACAAGTTTTGGGAAAAGTTTAATTCATCAGCTGTTACTGATCATCAGCGAGAGAGTGGGGAGGCCAAAGTCGATAATTGTGATTGTGTCCCCCTTGTTTGCTCTCACGGAGGATCAGGTTAAGGAGGCAGAACAACTTGTTTGGTGGTTTTTTGTTTTAATGACAAAATATTTGTCTTAATTACAAAAAGTTAAATTATGCAATTGTATTGAGAAATATCTTAACAAATCAAGGGCTGTAACTAATGACTGGTGATGTTTCACTTTACAGCGTGATTAAACAATGTTGCAAAAGATGGTTACAAGAGTAGTTACAAGATTAAGTATGGTGATACAAATTATCATCAGGAGTGATATTACTGTGCCGAGGTCTAAGTGCTGCGAAGTGCTTTTCCGCCATACATTATAGTTATAATTTTTTTATTCACATAGTAAATCTGGTTGCACTTTATTTTACAGTACGTGTACTAACATGTACTTATAGTGTACTTACAGTGTATTTATATTGTAATTACTATAATAAGTACATAGTATGTACATAAGGAACAGGACTGTAAAATAAAGTGCTACCGAAAATCTTTATTTATTTTGTGCCACCATACTTACTGAGATGGGAGAGGTACGTACCAACTCCGACGAGTTGATACGTTTACTCATGTAAATTTGTCACATTATAATGGTTAGGGAGGGTGCTAAACTCCTATTGTCTTAAATAGCATTAATATTAAAAATAAACAATACATAGAAGATGAATGTACAGCTATTGATTTGTGTATTAATGGAGTTATTAATGATTTATAGTTACAGGGCTTAAAGTTCTCCGGCACCGTGCCGGATTTCCGACGTGCAGTGTTTAGCTGTGAAAAAAAATATATATAATCATGTCATATCCAACTTAACATTTTAAAAAGTAAAAACAAATGCTAAATTACTTGGATTAAAATGGGACAAATAATTATTTAATCATGTAGACCTAACTTAAGCTAATTAATAAAAATAAAAAAACAAAATAAAAAATAATCCCATCCATATAATTTTTGCAGAACTAAAAAAAATAAAATAATAATAATAATAATAATATCAATATATTAAAGCATTCTGTTGCAAATTTACATGTTTTCTTATTGTTTGAGTTATGAGTTCCTCACTGATTATTTTGCCTCACTGAAGGTGGCTACCCTAACACGATGCAACCTGCTCCATGTCAAGTAAGACATTTTTCATTACAAAACTCGTAAGACATTCTGCAAAAATAATTCCGTTCTGTAGAGTTGGGCATTTTAATACGGATCAAATGAGTGAGTTCAGCTTTGAAAAATAAAAACCAACCTGATTGTTCCTCAGGATCTTCTTGTTTGACTATGAATGTTTCTTCAATCTTCATGTCTTCACTCTCCTCTTTAATAAAATCCATCTTTGTTTGTTCCTCAGTATCTTCATGTTTGACTCTGAATGTTTCTTCAATCGTCATGTCTTCACTCTCCACTTTAATAAATGCCATCTTTATAACAGTGTCACATAGATCTGTAAGAGATGCATCACAGATTCCTCAAGTTATCAATAACACAGATGTTCTTTTTTATATAAGCAAGTGTGAAGTTCTTCCTATTCCCTATTAACTACATAATATTTGTGATATATACTGTTAATAATGCTGGAACATATTTTAAGTGGGGGGGGGGGGGGTGTTGGGGTTCACGTCTCATCAGAATGATGAGAGAAAACTGACATATGGCGGATCCAAAACCGCTACGTTTGATAATAAAACTTTCATTTCTTTAATATGAGTCTAAATATGAGCCTCTTTAGACCTTATTTATTTGGGTTACAACACAAGGCTATATCCATCATATTAATTTTGTTAATAATAGTTAGGTGTTTATTATAGCCTATGCAAATTTGCCATTCTAATATTTTATGGCTGATGTGTTTTTAATTAATAAGATAATAAACCACAAACTATGATTGTTTTAAGGTTACCTAAGGGGACATCCATATGAGTGTTGAATGAGGGTAAAAACATATTCTTATTCATTTTGTTATTAAAAATTCAAAGATTAATATAGGTGAATTTGTCATTGTACTATTTTATGTATATAAAGTCTATGGACTATATTTTTGTTCTTTAAAAAAATGATCCAAAAGCATTTGTTTAAAGTAAGGGGAAAATCCAAAAAAGCTTCATGTATGTGTTACAACACAGGTACATCGGTCTTATTTGTTCTATTCATAAAAGTTTTATGTTTGATATCAGGATTCGTACAGAAACTGCAAAATGAAATTCCAGGACTTTCAAGCACTATTTTTTGGTTGTCAAGAACTAAAATCAGAGATCGCAATATTTGTTATCCTTAAAATTCTAATAAAGAAACAAATAAAACAAAATGGTACAAATCAAGAATACTATGGCAAAGTTATCAAAATCTTCATTCAAAGTGATTTTTTGAACAAACAGGTTCATCTCAGTAAATTATTGAATATCGTTGAAAAGTTCATTTATTTCAGTAATTCAACTCAAATTGTGAAACTTCTGTATGAAATAGTTTAAGTTTTTGGTTCTTTTAATTGTGATGATTTTGAATCACATTTAACAAAAACCCACCAATTCATTCTCAACAAATTAGAATACTTCATAAAACCAATTAAAAAAATTTTTTTTAGTGAATTGTTATCCTTCTGGAAAGTATGTTAATTTACTGTACATGTACTCTCAATATTTGGTAGGGGCTTTTTTGCTTTAATTACTTCAATTTGGCGTGGCATGGAGATGATCAGTTTATGGCACTGCTGAGGTGGTATGGAAGCCCATGTTTCTTTGATAGTAGTGTTGTCAAAAGACACGGTACTTCGGTACCAAGTCGGCACTAAAAAAATGAAAATGTGACGGTACCAGGTTTCTTTAAGTACCGGTGGTACAGAGTACCCGGTCAACCCGGTTTTTGACGCATACAGCACTATGATTTACGTGAAGCAGAAAACGCGGACTCAATCTCAAAATCCAGTCATGAAAATGAAAACTACATTTTAATATGGACAGTCACATAATTTTAACATTAGCATAAATTAATCAAATCAAATCTCCATATGGACCAGTATCTGTAAATGTTAAGCCGCCAAAGTTGGTTGAAATATCAGTCCCTCCAGAAAAACGCGATTATGCGATCGCCTGATTTAATGCATAATCAGCCAAAGGCCGCATATTTATGCAGTGGTCACATTTTTTCAAATGCGCCGCACTTTCGCCGCATAAATTGCCGATTTCAGGAAGCAAAATATGCGGGGTAGCATGATTTCATAATCCATGTATTTTCGTTGCAAAAAAGTCACATATATCTTAGCAGAAAGTTGAAAAATGTTGCATTTACTTCACACAAGTAAATCGCCATTATTTCCCAATGGGAACCTTATGAAGTGAAGTAATTACGCGACGTGAACATCATCTGCGAACCCCGCGGTGAAACCAGGGTGAAGCACGCAAATCATACTCTTTTGCCAACAAAAATAAGTGCAAAAGACCGCGCGAAGCAGTTACCTGGTGTGTTACATGACAGTAGGGGCAAATTATTTTGAGAGAGGGATGAAGATGAGGATGGCTAATGGCCAGTGTTAGAGGCTACGCAGTTAGTTTTCATTTTCACAGTGGCTGTTGTAGTTTCATTCAGAGGTTGATGCACCTCTACAGTTGTAAGATTGCACTTTTTTGTTACAGAATAGTACCAAAACCTTACAGTTGTAAGTATATTAGTAGTATGTAAAATAATTGACATTGCAGTAAGAGATTGCACTTTGCAATTCCTGTAAAACAGCATTTTTTTTTTTAAATATTTTATAAATTTTTACAGAAGTTGTTGAATATTCCTTTTGTAAAGCTAGAGAACTTGTTTGACTCAATGTTTTGTAAGTTTGAGCGATGTGTTAATTAAGGTCTGAAATAAAACAGAATGAGAACTTAAATATTATGTGATTTAGTATGCTTGCTTATCATAGGAAGTCATAAGAAATGACTCTTTACAGTAAGGTAGTAGCCTAGTGAGAACAGGGTGTTGGGGGGGGGGGGGGTCACCTTTTTTTATCTTTTTCTTCAAACCGCCATTTTTGCAAGTGCACGCAATTTCATCGCATAAAGTTGCAAGAATCTCCAGTATATTCCATCGCATTTTTTAAGAAAACCTGCTGCAAAACCAAGGATTTTTGCCCGCAACAATCACAAAAAAAATCTGCGTTTTTCTGGAGGGACTGAAATCTGAATCCTGCATGTTCTGTGCGTCTCTGTGAATGAATGAATGGCAGAAACGTGCAGGTTTGTTTACTACAAAGACTGAAGCACATGACGCTTGCAGTAATTTCAGCATCTGCCTCTGATGTCACATGGACTACTTTGATGATGTTTTTCTTACCTTTCTGGACATGGACAGTATACCGTACACACAGCTTCAATGGAGGGACTGAGAGCTCTCGGACTAAATCTAAAATATCTTAAACTGTGTTCCAAAGATAAACGGAGGTCTTACGGGTTTGGAACGACATGAGGGTGAGTTATTAATGACATAATTTTGCTATTTGGGTGAACTATCCCTTTAACAATGTAAACCACATCTAACAATGGACAAAAGTGATTTTTTTTTGTTTATTTACTGCACTAATGCTGCGGTGTAATTTGCTCACTGACTAAGCATTTAAATAATCCTGTGAATCCACTTAAAGAATGCAGAATCAAATCGTTCTGAATTTGCCAAAAATCATTCTTGAATCAAAAAGTATAAATTGTTAAGCGGATGTCATTTTTGTTCAGGGATAGTGTCAATTGTATTCATATTTTGGAGCATGTATGCATTTATTGTTTTGTAGTTTTAGAGTGATATTTTACTATTACTCCAGGGACTGCAGATAGGGTTGGGTATCGAGAATCGAGTGAAACCGGGACTAGCTTTGCGATTTTCCCGGTATCGTTCAAAAGTTTTAATTTTGATTCCTAGTTTCGATTCCTAAAGCTTAAAAGAAAGAGGAAAAAAAAGTTTCGATTCACAGTCCGCCCGGCGCCAACCGGAAGAAGAAACCGCTGAACACCAATGAAGAAGCGTCCACCGGAAGTTTTGGTATAACGAGCGATCGAACATGGACAGCGTGCGTCGGCGGTCCAAAGTGTGGCTTCACTTTTCGAAACAAAACGAAATCTCGGCAAAATGCAACATTTGCAGCAAGTTTGTTTCGTGCATAGGAGGGTGCACGTCAAACATGATAAAGCACCTCCGATGTAATGGAGTGCAAGTAAATGTGTGTCCTGTATTTGACGCGCTGCGTGTACCTGCTGCTAATCTGGAATGAGTTTTAAAAGTTGTCTCTAATAGTTTATTTTCTATTCTGCACAAGGTTAGCCCATCAGTGGGAGCAAGGTAATGTTTAAGTACCTGCAGTATCATACACTGTCATGTGTAAATGTTAGTGAGGTTTTCAAAAATAAAGCTCTCTTGAGGAAAGTGTACCCCTGTGAAAATATATTCATAATTAATAATATTTATATAATATTCAAGTTCATAGATTTGATATTTATATTGTAGTTGAAAACAGCCCAGTGAGAAATTCATAGTAAAGTTAATAAAAAGTAAAAAGTTCATAGAATTCAAATTGATGGAGAAGGTCAGACTATTTTCTTCAGAAAGACAGTTGGTTAGCTAAGCTCATTTAAAATATCTTAAACTTTTTTTGACCCTGCCTCTTAAAAGAATCGGAATCGAGAATCGTTGGGAACCGGATTCGAAACAAGGAATCGGAGTCGGACTCGGAATCATTCAAATTTAAACGATACCGAACCCTAACTGCAGATGCAAAATAGACTTCTGGCTAATTCTGGGACATTTATGTATTATTGATGTGCATCATCCCTGTCAAATAAACCTGAAATAAGATAAATTACTTCAAGTAAATATATTAGGTGAAAGAGGTTCAGGTAACAAAAACTGTACTTACTGTACATAAGTGTGGGGCTAATTTAGAAAGGAAAATTAAAAAGAATATTTTATTTTAGTATAGTCTGAAGTATATGTGTTTGTCTGACATCTGGACATGCTGTGTGGTTTTATCACATAATCATGTAAAATCACTGACAGTGCAGCAAAACTATTTTACTGAAAGTGCAAGATTTACTAGTCATTAGACACTTTTATAAGCAGAGGTGAGTATAATTCACTAATTAAACAGCACTGTCAGTCATTGTCACAGTTAACAAAATCCACATGTGGTTTAATTTAATCTCCTACCGTATTGGAGAGAAATGAAGAGCTAAGATGATCTATCAGGGTCTTTCATGGCTCTCTTCATAAGTTTGCATGCATTTATTATTACCAAACACATTACTATAAATGTTCACAATGTTGCTGCAGCTGAAATATAACGCGCATAGCATTACATAAATTTTTTTAATCAGGTTAGACATTATTTATCATTCATACCCCTTTCTCTGTTGTCCGTTGGTCTCGCATATCCGCCATTTTGGTAGTTTTTGAACGCTTTTATACGTGTTTGTAGTTCTCGATCTGCACTTCGAATTTTAATCTCAAGTAGTAGACCATCCGAGAATCTTTGGCATAATGATATTTAGAACGGATATTATGCAAATTGGGACGCAGCAAAAGTGATGAGACTCGCGTGCTTTCTACTGACCGTAAAGGTGTTGTATTGATTTAAACACTTTAAAGAATTGAACAAAACCTTTCTCACCTTTCTTCAGCCGAATCACACAGACGCAGCGCATCCTTATGACGTCACAACACCAGACCAAAATAAAAGTATCTTCCGCTTTATTAAACCTTCAAATAATAAACAGGCATTGTCATCTTTCCATTGTTAGACACAAACAATAAATTCAAGAAGCTTATAATAAATAAAATAATCCTAAAATAGTAAGCATTAAAATAGTACTAAAAGCAAATTATATCACAAATTACATTTACACCTACATTTAGTCATTTAGCAGACGTTTTTACCTGAAGCGACTTAGAAATGAGGACAATAGAAGCAATCAAGAGACAAAAAGAAACAAAAGAGCAATGATATATAATTGCTATAACAAGTCTCAGTTAGCTTAAATGCAGAACACATAGCATGGGCTTTTAAATTATATGATAAAAAGAAAACCGATAGAATAGAAAAAGAAAAGAGCAAGCTAGTATTAGAGGTCTTTTTTATAATTGTATAATAAATTAAAAGAAAATGGATAGAATGCAAAAAGATTATAAAGCTAGTTCGTTTTTTTAAAGAATAGAATTAGAATAATGAGTGTTAAAGTTAGAGGGTCAAATAAAGATGGAAGAGATGTGTTTTAAGCTGATTCTTGAAGATGGCTAAGGACTCAGCTGCTCGGATTGAGTTGGGGAGGTCATTCCACCAGGAGAGAATTTAAAAGTCCAGTAATGATCCAGTGGTAGTTTTGCAGGCAAACATCAATGTCTTGAATTTATATGCGAGCAGCTACTGGAAGCCAGTGCAAATTGATAAACAGAGGTGTGACATGTATTCTTTTCGGCTCATTAAAAATTAATCTTGCTGCCGCATTCTGGATTAATTGTAAAGGTTTGATAGAATTGGCTGGAAGACCTGCCAAGAGGGCATTGCAATAGTCCAGCCTGGACAGAACAAGAGCTTGAACAAGGAGTTGTGCAGCATGTTCCGAAAGAAAGGGCTTGATCTTCTTGATGTTGAATAAAGCAAATCTGCAGTTTTAGCAATGTGGTATGAGAAAGTCAGCTGATCATCTGGTAGATAAATTACAGTACATGTATGTTGACAGAAGTTTAGAGAGTTTTTAAATTCAATCCAATTACACTTTATTTGTATAATGCTTTTCACGATACAATCATTGAAAAGCAACTCTACAATATACAGTACACTCCAACAAATGTTGGGTTATTTTGTCTAAGGTTAAGCCTGTTGGGTCATTTTACTGGGTTCATTTCTCAGTGTTTGGTAGTTTTTTGTGTAACCCAGCCACTGGACTACCAGTTGGGTAAATTTTATTGAAAATTGACACATTTCAATACAGAAACAATGGTACTGATTTATTATCCTTTTTCTCCAGTAACAACAGGATTATAAAGGGGTAGTGTCGATATGTGATCGATTATCGCTGAACAAACGCATGCGTTATTATGTTGTTGTTCTACCACTAGTCGAAGACACGCCTTCTCATTACCCTACGGACAAAGAAATATAGAATTAAAGAAATACAATAATAAATACTGTGACGGGGTGAAGAAGTACATGATGCGAGGATCAAGGTGAGTTCCCCGAAGGGTGGATTTTATTGACCAACGTGAGGGGAAAAATCGCAAACGTGAAGGGTTTCCGGTGCTCGGCCTTTCTCTGTCTTTCTCTCTCTCTCTCGGTGAGCAGTGCTGTGTGGGTCCGTGTTGTCCGTGTCTGTCGAGGGCTGGCGGTCACACGCTGCTGTCTGAAGGGGAACAACAGAGAAACATTAGCCAAGTCTTTGGAGACATTTCTCACCTCTCTGTTCGTTGGTGCAGCTTATAAAGCCCGTCTTTGATGGGCTGCAGGTGTGACCGCTCAGCCCATAACAAGCAGGTGCAGGTGTGCCTGGGCCATCCACTGCAGAGGGCCGTGGTCCATAATCAGGGTGAACTGGTGGCCTAGGAGGTAATAGCGGAGCTCCAGAACTGTCCACTTGACGGCCAGTGCCTCCTTCTCGACGGTCGCATACCGTCGCTCTGCTGAGGTCAGCTTTCAGCTGATATAGATCACCGGGTGTTCCTCACCGTCAAGGCTCCCAACCCGGTATCGGATGCATCCGTTTGCAACAGGATGGGGCGATTGAGGTCGGGGGCTCTGAGCAAGGGCTCGGAGGTGAGGGCGGCCTTCACCCGCTGGAACGTGATCTCCGTTTCCGGGTTCCACGGGACCTTCTCTGGTTGCCCCTTCCTGGTCAGGTCTGTCAGGGGAGAGGCTAAGGAGGAGAAGTTGGGTGGGCCGCGGCGCGTAGAGGATCGCCGCCACCTTCTTCTCCTGGGGTCGAATGAGTCCACAGTCCACTTGGTAGCCGAAGTACTTGGCTTCGGTGAGGGCCAGGTGACACCTACGGGAGTTGGCGGTCAGCCCAGCCCGGCGGAGTTCCGACAGCACCTTCAGCAGCTGCTAAAACTTCCGGTATTACTAAATGTAAGAAAAATATGATTTTTAAACAACACAACACAACATCTTAAAGTCTTGAAAATTACAAAACAAAACAAAAAAGTTGTAAACTGTCCAAGCAACAACAAGGTAAGTTCACTTACATATTTAATGGGATGTTCAATAAGGACATGAAAGCTGTATCAGCTGTAATTACCTACTTGCATCCAAATCATAGCTGTGTTAATATAGTCTGATATTTTGTGAATACTTGTCACTATGTAATTCAAGCAACAACAAAAAACAAGATCGATAATGGCATGTTATGTTGTAAATTAATAACATAATGCCACTGGGACACCACAAACATTTGTAATTGTCTGTACTGCTTTAATAGAAAGTCAGTTGATATAAAGATTTATAATAGACCCCACCACCACACACACGCAGACATTTTAATACTATTTTTGTGCTTGACCATGGTGAGGAAAACATTTGACCTAGCAAAGCCATGTGCATTTACTAGATATCTCATTGTAGCATTTAATACTGAGCAGGACTATAGCCTAGAAGCCTCAGAAGGACTGGACTTGGACAGACACAGCCTTACTAGGATGCAACCTTACATTTGAGAAGCAGACTATTGTCTACAAACTCCCAGGAACATAAAGGACTGCTGCTCAGATATTTGTCATGTTGAGCAGTACTGGACCCAAGACAATCAGTATCAGAATGAGCTTTATTGCCAGGTATGTTTACACATACGAGGAATTAGTTTTCGTGACAGAAGCTCCGCAGTACAACAGAATGACAACGACAGAACATAAAACACATAAAAAAGAATATAAAAATACAAAAAATACAAATAAGTAGATAAGTAGATCTACTAACTCTCTAAAATGTTATGTTAGTTTATATGAAGGGAAAAGACATCAAACTACAAAAAAGTTGGGACACTGTACAAATTGTGAATAAAAACAGAATGCAATGATGTGGAATTTTAAAATTTCCACATTTTATTCAGAATACAACATAGATGACATATCAAATGTTTAAACTGAGAAAATGTATCATTTTAAGGGAAAAATAAGTTGATTTTAAAGTTCATGGCATCAACACATCTCAAAAAAGTTGGGACAAGGCCATGTTTAACACTGTGTGGCATCCCGTCTTCTTTTTACAACAGTTTGCAAACGTCTGGGGACTGAGGAGACAAGTTGCTCAAGTTTAGGAATAGGAATGTTGTCCCATTCTTGTCTAATACAGGCTTTGGGCCCTATTTTAACAATCTAAATGCAAAGTGTAAAAGCCCACGGCGGAGGTGCACTCAGGGCATGTCCAAATCCACTTTTGCTATTTTAACGACAGAAAAACGGTCCGTGCTCCAGGGTGCATTTTTGGAATGGGTTGTCCCTATTCTCTTAATAAGTAATGGGCGTAATGTTCAATAAACCAAACAGAGTGTCATCTCCCATTACCTTTAAGAGTGAGATGTGCTCGCGTCATGGCGGATAGCTATTTACATAGCACTATTTACATAGCGGAATTTGTTGGCGGAAAAGCTAAACGCTTATCCAGCGAAGAAACCGATCTGCTCTTGCTCAAGCAGAACATCTATGGGACAAGCAGGAATCCACCAAAGCTTTCCGAGGTGAAGAAAATTACCTGTTAAGCGGCCAGTCAATCTTTCAGTCTTTTTCAGATTATCTGATTTTTTGTTAAGAGGCCAGTATTACAGGATTAATCAAGTATGTCGTTTATTATATTATTAAATGTAGTTGCTGTTCGTAAGACGATTTTTAAAGTTCTTTATTTTTATAGTTTAATATAGTATTTATTGTATGCTTAATGTATTTATTTGTTGTAAAGACACCATACAATTTTATTTGACAAGAAAAGACAAGATAGATTTTACTTTAAGCAGAACAGATTTTTTCTCTCAAGAACTCATAAATATATATACCAAATCTAAGTAATTGAATGCACAACTAGAAAATATTAGATTGTAGATATTCATTAGTGAAATTAGTAATACAAAGTTGGTTAGTTAGTGTGTAATTAAAGTCAGCTCAAATGATATATAGGGAATTTTAATAATTAATCAGGAATATGATTAATATGTATATCTCATATGACAGTTACATTAAAATTATTGAAGATGAAAAATAGGTCAATTGTATATATCAATAACTCATTACAAGACACTGTAATTTACTCATTAATATGTCAATATTACATTCTTCATGTCAATTACCGTGATATCTTTTACTGGGAATTAATGCAAATCAAACAGTGGTTTGTCCAGCAAACGGCTGTAAGATTAACTTATCAACTTTCAATAAAGTTATCACTTCTTATAATTCCAGGGAAAAAAATTTCTGGCCATGAAACCATTCTCCTATCCTTATGAAATTTAGGTTACTGAAAAGTAACAAATAAGATTTGTAGCTAAGATCAAACATTTTATTGACTTCGTGATGTGAGCATTTTAGACAGAAGCAATCAGGAATATATATTGGATTTTAATAATTTAACCAATAATACATCGAACTACGATTCACACAGAGTAAAATACAAACAGTAAAACAATACAAGACAAAACGGATTACAGATGAGAGAGAGAAAGAATGGAACGGTGAGCGAGAGAAAGTGAAAGATTGCCCAGTATGGCAAAATCACAGACGGTAACCTTTTGAAAGACAACAAGGAATCAGATCACCTTGAAAAAGGGAATAGACAACCTTAAGCAGCATTTAAATCTCTATAGAAAATAATACTTGCATGTAGTTCTCTTGGTGACTGCGCAAGACAAGTGTGCGTGTGCCATTCTTTTGGAGCTGGGCGTGTTCTCTCGTGTCTTCCGGGGCGTGCAGACCTGCGCAAAGTTTCAAAGGTTCACCGAACATGAAGTTACCAAAGAAATGATTAAGAGTTCATCTCCCTCGTGGGGAGAGCCGAATATGAGAATAAAACTTAGTAAAGAAAAGAAAAATGGAGATGAGAGCTCCCTAAGGAGCCATCAAACCAGAAGTTCTCTCAGACGAAGTGCTCCTAAGAACTTTCTGTGTCAGTCTTCTTTATGGAGCGACTTGGTTCACGCCTCTGTTTGTGCGAAAAACCAATGAACGTCCGCGATCTGAGGGGGGAAAAAATTCCTTTGTCTCTGAAGAGACACCCACTCGAGTAAGTTATGGTGTTGTCAGAATTCAGCAGTTATATTCCAGCAAAATGTTAATTCCAGAATAATACATTTTACTGTAATTTCCTATGTATGAGTGGTTCAGTCAAAACAAGACGGTTAAATAGATACCAAGAATGGCAGGTAAAGGTCGCAGAGACATAAAGTTACATTCATATGCAGAATTAACACACAATAAAATTGCAGCTACTCCGATTTGATATGGGAAGATATCTAAGCCCAAAAAGGTAATACAGTTTAATACATTTACAATACATTTACTTTCCTTTTTCCTTACAAGAATTCCTAGCGAGCTGGGCTTTTTCTGTTTCTCCCAGTTGGGTCATAAAGTTTTATGACCTGGTCAGAAGTAGGGTTACAAAATCATGATTTGAGAACATTAATTAGGAGAAACATTTCCAAGTTACAAATCAGAAAATCATAACCATCGCATAACAGGGCTGACCAGTTATGCAAAGCACAAACCGATCAAACACATCTTAGTAATGACTTACATGATGAGTGTAAAGAAACGTTTGTGTGTGTGTGTTGTGGAATGTTTCAGGTGTTTCGTTTTTCCTTTGAGGCTCACGCGAGAGGATCTCTGGAGACTCTCTCTAAGGTGTAATAAATGTCACCATGCCATGGGCTGTTACCAACATCGCGGCACCCGAATGGTGAGTTATGTTGGAGTTCTTGTAAAACGAAGGTCCTCGTTTACTCAAGTTCTGGTCTTTGAGGCAGGAATGTGTTAGATAGTAAGGATTCATTAATATGGAACAGATGGCTGAATACCATACGCTCATTAGTGTTACAAAGTACTCCCATAATAAATGGAATTTATAGTTTAAAATAATCTACAAAGAATTATGGATTCTTGGTGCCATCTTGGCAGGGCGTCACCACACGACTCTAACGGACAATCGAAAATGGGCTAAAAGGTAGTAGCTGGTTGCTGAAGCCACGCCCACCTAGCTCGACAGTGGTTACAGCATCTTAATTATGCAGAACTTTAAGTCTTAATATAACTTAAACGGAGGTGTCATAAAAAAATTCACCCCCCTCACAGTTGTCATGAAGGACAAAATTAGCTATAGAGACCAAAATAATTTTTTGCACCAGGCTGTGAACATGTTTTTTTATGCTGTAAATTTGGTCATTTTAACATGGGGAGTTTATGAGATTGACCTTTTGCAGCCAGCCTCAAGCGGCCAGTTGATGAATTACAGTTTTTTTCACTTCCTTGTTACTTCACGAGAGACTGAGGAGCTGATGATACTGCGCATGTGTGATTCAGTGTGAAACAGACTGACACACAGAGCGCCTGTACCAAACTGATTCTTTTAATGATTGATTCTGAACTGATTCTGTGCTAATGTTATGAGCCAGGGTAAACTGAAGGCTTGAATCAAGGGCAATCATCGCCAATGACGCCATTACGTCTAACGCAAAATAACCGGTGAACCGTTTTCTTCAACTGGTTTATTAAATCGAACTGTCCGAAAGAACTGGTTCGCGGAAAAGAACCGAACTTCCCATCACTACTGGTGATCCGAAAACCGATGCAACCAGATCTTGACTCAAGAACGAGTCAGTCTTTTGTTTGTTATCTGGCTTGGCTTGATGTTCATCTTCATTTCTCTCTTCACATCAGTTCAGTCCGTGTACTGTTTGAATAAATGAGTTACTCTGGGATATTGGTTTATTTTAACTCAGAGGGAGTGTCAGCCACATTAAAAAAGTTATAATTTGTGGATTAATGCTTATTGGAGACGCCCACCGCTTCAAACGATTCAGTTTGATTTGGTGAACTGGTTCAAGAAGATCCGGTTACATCAAGTGATTTGTTCACGAAGACAATGCTGAATAAAGTAGTAGTTTTTGCTATTTTTGGACCAAAATTTATTTTCGATGCTTCAACAAATTCTAACTGACCCTCTGATGTCACATGGACTACTTTGATGATGTTTTTATTACCTTTCTGGACATGGACAGTAGACCGTACACACAGCTTCAATGGAGGGACTGAGAGCTCTCGGACTAAATCTAAAATATCTTAAACTGTGTTCCGGAGATGAACGGAGGTCTTACTGGTTTGGAACGACATGAGGGTGAGTCATTAATGACATAATTTTCCTTTTTGGGTGAACTATCCCTTTAAGACAATTTCAATTACCGTATTTTTCGGACTATAAGTGTTATAAATAAATGTTAATTACATACTAATACTAATGTTAATTACCATGCATTGTCCCTGTCAAAAAAGCAAAAAATAAAAATAAAAAAAACACCCCAGAGAGAGAGAGCTGCAGTACCAAAGTGCAAAAGGCTGGGATTTTTTCTATCACTTTCAACCAGCTATCCGGTGAAAAAAGTGCAGTAAAATACACTTTATTTCAGTACACTTCCATAATGTACTTAAAGTGCTCTTTTTTCTGGCACTAATTTTGTACCTAATATTGTCACAAACCAAGACGTAGGCAGAGGGTTTAGTGCAAGTGAACAGTTTATTTACTAGTGGTAATGTGACAAGATATGTGGTTTTATTAACAAAGTTTTTTTGCTGGACCCATGATCACTCCTACCCCGCCAAGCCACACATTGTGGCCAAAAGAAGTGCAGATCCCCTAGCTCGCCTCACTCGACAACACGATTGTCCCGCCCAAGACCGGGCTCTCTTATAATGCTGGATTGCACCAGCAGCAGGCATTCATCCAGCCCCGGGCCGTGCCCCAGTTCTCACCGCAGCAAGCCTCTCTCGCTTTTCCGGCCGTGGCGTAGTTCGATGCTGCCTCCACTAGCGGCTAAGACCGTGCGTTGTAGTGATGTGTCATTCGTGAAAGAATCGTTCTTTTTGAACAAATCTTTTAGGCGAAAGAATCCATTTTCGGTTTACTCTCATTAATGAAGAGTTTTCCGGAGTTGTCATCCATACTGAGCGAGTTTCATATGAGTCTGAACGAGATCTAGAGCTCTCATTCGTGAACGAAAGGACTGAACCGGTACACATGTCGTTCGTAAATGCCATGAACTGGTACATATCTTATCTCGTTCGTAAACAAAATTAATGAGAGTAAACGTGGTCAGTTGGCCATTTAGCATGTCATTCTTGCAAAATGCAAAGCGCAGTTATAGGTACTGTGCACATACGCTTGTTTTCATATTCAGCGTACAAAACATAATTCCACGTTTAATACCTGATTTATGAACGTGAATATATAGACCAATATATGAACTGTCTGACCAAACAATTAAAATGCTAATTATGCAAGAAAACCTCGTGCTTTGCTCATCTGAACAATTTAAATAGTCTTTATATATAGAATGCGATTATGAAGACGCTAAATGCAGGTTTCGCGGCTAAAGTTTGTTAAACGACGTTATGACTTAACTCTGTCGGATGACGATGCCACTTTTAACCACGAAGCAAAGGCATTTTTCCAGAGTTGTCATCCACACTGAAATGTCTGAAGACATTACATTTGCTTTACTGTGCATGTTTAAACCTCACTGAGATGATACAGACATAAGTTTCATGCAATTATTCTGGCAGGATCAATTTATTTAGGGACATATTTCACCATTTACTGGCATGATTACTCAGAATCTTTCTAAAACGCAACTACCCTCGTGTTTTACCGCAGGACAGCAAGTGTGAGTAAATTTTCTGTTGTCTTTTTAGAACTGTAATATGAAAAGTATATATCTTTAGAAACCGCTTGAATTTGAATATCACATTACTGCAATTAACGTTACTGCTATAGACATGTCTATTGGTACAATGTTTTACAAAACTAAACATGCTAGAACATTTCAAAAGCCTCTGTTTCCACAGTCCATACTACAACGGGAAAACAGCATCCCAAATTAATCTGCTCTGGTGGCCGTTTAAAAAGGACTGCAGGCCAAAACAAGAGGAAACAATGCTTTTCCAACAGGAACGTATTAATTCAGACAAGGTTTGAGCAATTGTCAAGTCAGGTAACAAATTGCTAAGCTGGCAGCACAGTAGGCTACCCAGACATTTTTAGCTTGCCTCATCAAATGTTACTAACCTTTCTACTTTCCCGCAGCCAACAACTACAGCAGCCAAAGCAAGTACGAAGCTACTTTTACTTTCACAACACGGGCCTGCACATCCCAGTATTTCCATCCTGTTACTTCTAACCCCCTTTTTCTTTACAGCGTCCTCCAACTCACGTAGCAGACATTAGCATTAGGCTGCCTCCGCTAGCAGTGCAGGCTACACAGGTTCTTCAAGACATCACACACCCCAGCCCCTTCCCACGACCCACAGCTACAGCAGCTGAAGCAAACGTGTATTTGTAAACGCGCCCTCAACTCTTCCACTCCCTCATGCTACTAAGCATTTTTCTGTTCAGTGGCCTCCAGCTCCAGATTTGTCAGAAGGCAGAGGGCACCGAGACCTTTTAGTAGTCAGACCGATTATATATCAAAAAAGTTCACAGAATCCTCTTCAGCCAACCCCTCTAATGCCAGCCCATCCCCATTCACTCAAACTTGTTATCTACCATAGCTGACTCTCCTAACATCCCCCTATCTATCTATAACGGTCGATCCTCACTTCAGCCATCCCAGCAGTGCCCGCCCCTGCAGGAGCCTTTTTTCCATATTTCCTCTTTGCCGCAGCAGTGTCTGCTCACGCAGAGCCTTTTCTGTATCTCCCCACTGCCGCAGCAGTGTCTGCTCACGCAGAGCCTTTTCTGTATCTCCCCACTGCCGCAGCAGTGTCTGCTCCCGCAGGAGCCTTTTCTGTATCTCCCCACCGCCGCAGCAGTGTCTGCTCACGCAGAGCCTTTTCTGTATCTCCCCACCGCCGCAGCAGTGTCTGCTCACGCAGAGCCTTTTCTGTATCTCCCCACTGCCGCAGCAGTGTCTGCTCCCGCAGGAGCCTTTTCTGTATCTCCCCACCGCCGCAGCAGTGTCTGCTCACGCAGAGCCTTTTCTGTATCTCCCCACCGCCGCAGCAGTGTCTGCTCACGCAGAGCCTTTTCTGTATCTCCCCACTGCCGCAGCAGTGTCTGCTCCCGCAGGAGCCTTTTCTGTATCTCCCCACCGCCGCAGCAGTGTCTGCTCACGCAGAGCCTTTTCTGTATCTCCCCACTGCCGCAGCAGTGTCTGCTCCCGCAGGAGCCTTTTCTGTATCTCCCCACCGCCGCAGCAGTGTCTGCTCCCGCAGGAGCCTTTTCTGTTTTTTTCCTCACTGCCGCAGCAGGTCTCACTCCCGCAAGAACCTCAAAAAAAAAAAAAACCCCACAATCTCACATTCGTCTATACTTGATAGCAAAACAATCGCTTACTTCATTAAATAAAGGTGGACCAAGAAAGGAAAAGCCAATACATGTTTTTAATGTCCATTCTTCAATTTAACCTCATCAGGCTCGCTTTTCTTATGTCCAACTCCGGAACACTCAATCTAAATTCGCGCTGAACCCTCTCTTCATCAACGACTTTGGTTAAAAAAAAATAATAAAATCGGGGGAGCAACTTAAGTTAGGGCTTTAGAATATTTTAGTAATCAAGTATTCTACCAAAAATTTCAATGATTAATCGAGTACTCGGATAAAATTTGTTTTTGCTTAATTATATTGACGCGATATTGATGTGCGCATGCGCAGTAAATCTGATGGGTAGGATAAAATGTCAGGACACCGGACTTTTATTTTGATTGGTTGACGTATCTTTACAGTTCTGTGTATGTGATGTGACGCTAGTTTTATTTAAATCAAATGGTCAAATGCTCATGAAGTGACTGTCAGAGCAGTTCTGGAGATGTTGTTCATGTGTTCAAGTCCTTATTAAGTGAGACAGCAGACGCTGAAATTACCGCGAGAGCAGTGTTGGGGAGTAACTAGTTACATGTAACGGCGTTACGTAATTTAATTACAAAATTATTGTAACTGTAATTAGTTACAGTTACTACGAAAAAATTAGTAATTAAATTACAGTTACTTATGAAATTTTTAACGATTACAAAGGGGATTACATTTGAATGTTTACACAGATCCACATACAGTTTTAACTGATTTCTTTCCCAAATTGCACTGACTATTCTGAGACATACCGCCCTAATAATTTCCAGGATGCGGAAACACAGTCTGGTTCGTAGAATCCAGTCATAAAAACGGAATGCCTAACGTGGACGGAATATGCCACATTTTGGATGACTAAATCAAAAGTAGGTCAGTACACTTGAATCAAAACATGACATGGACTAGTGTCTGTGAATATTAAGCCCCAAAAATGCAATATATGACTTGCACATTCTGCGTGTCTGTGGAAATCAGGCGCAGACTGGACACCGGGAGAACCGGGACAATTCCCGGTGGCCTGGCAGCCGATTTTGCCCCACTATTTAATATCATTATTGTATAATTGCCTGCCGAATGTACTAAAGCGATCATTTGCGAATCCGCCATTTGATAATTAAATCTCTAATAAGTCAAGTGTTAGTCATGACTCGCGCGCTCTCCGCGCCTCCGCCAAACGGTTTGGATCAGACTCCGAATGCTTCAGTGTGTGTGATAAAGGAAGTCGCGCTTCTGCTCCATTCATTAACAGAGACACACAGAACATGCAGGATTTACATTTAAATAGACTGTTCCGGCTTAACATTTACAGATATTAGTCCATATCGTGATTTGATGTAAGTGCAATGACCTATTTTTTGATTAATTCATTCAAAAATTGGCAAATTCCATGCCATTCCGCGTTAAACTGTAAATTCTGTTTTTTTTTTGACTGGATTTCGCGATTCCCTCCACGTTTTCTGCATCGCGGAAATCATAGGGCCCTAGTTGTGGTATGCCAGCTCTATCTTGCAATGGACACACGCCACAACATTCTCTTTACGTTTGCCCGCGCCCTCAAATCAAAACACTGCTAACTCCTTGCAGTATGCGATTTCGGACGCAGCGTTTGTCTCATTCTGCCAACGCGTTGTCACATAAAAAAATAAATAAATCATTGTGAAAGAATCTGACGTGAGATTTAAAATAAATTAAAAGAGGCTTAGAGGCAGAGGAATTTGCCTCGATCATTTTTTGTAATCGAGTTACTCAAGGAATCGTTTCAGCCCTAAACCTAAGCAGCTAAAAATTGGCCTCTCACAAAATCAGATCGTTGTTCTCTGTCGTTGTTCATCAGACATGAAAAAATAAATTAAATTAAATCATGTTGTTTACTTGATTAATCGAAGCCTCTCAGTTATTGTTTCTTCGGTCAAAGTAAGGGCCCTCCAGCCATCGTTACAATCTCCTCGCCTATTCAGCATCGGACAGGGCATCTCACTTCCGGTGCAGCAGGGCAGTGGCTCCCTTCGGACGTTGTGACAGCCCTCCATCCGACGCTTAAAATCATACCTCATATCCAGTCGCAAGGGGGACTCTCCCTTCCGGTGCAGCAGAGTCGCAGTGAGAGTGAGAGTGAGAGTCCCTCCAACAGTCATGTCTTCTTCATCGGACTGGGCTCCCCTACCGGTACAGCAGACCCACGGCTCCTTTCGGTCGCAGTGTGAACCCCCTGTCCGAGTTATGTCGCATACTCAATGGCGGCCTGGGATCTCCCTCCCAATGGGGTACAGCCGCTGGTTCCCTTCAGTCGCAGTGAGCGCCCTCCATCAGATGCACCAAACCGCGCCTCGTACTCAGCCGCAAGAGAGACTCTCCCTTCCGGTGCAGCAGAGCCGCAGCTCCCTTCGGAGGCAGCAAGAGTCCCTTATTTTTTGATATCCGTCATCGTGCTCCTCTCATAAGTGGCACGGAGGGCTCGCCGGTAAGAAATTGTGAGTCGCAGCTCTCGTCGAACACTGCACGGGCTCTCCCGGTCGCTCTGCATTTTTCTTCTCAACACGCATATTTTGGGGGGCAACTACATTTAGCTCTCTGGCTGCTGTTCTATGCCTTTAAGCATATATATATATATATATATATATATATATATATATATATATATATATTATTTACCACTTGTAGTACAACTGTACAACCGCATCCTCAACTCCCCTCAACTCGCACGTGTCAATGTTTACGAATAGATTAAATGACACGGGACAAATTTAATCTTGACAAACTATATCATTATAAAGATCTAAGCCTCAAGCATCGACGACAGATTGCTGTTTTTCAGTGGAAAGCTTATAAAGAATGTATTTGCTACATTTGTGTAAGCAGTACACATAAAAACATGAAGAATAAAAACGCAGTACATACCAGATCCGTCGTAATAACGAGTCATAAACACATCCACATCTGTAAATCCCGGTTTAGTTAGAAAGGTAAGGGTCCACTGAACGACATCTCATGAAGCACGTTTAGTCCAACGAAGCAATAACGTTGTTATATGGATCATAATTCCTTTGTTTAGGTTTCATTTCTTCAGCGACAGAAGAAATGATTTGTTTGCGTCTGTTATGGAATAACTCACGGTAAGAAACTGCGTCTTGGTAGTAAAAAAACGGCATGGTTTTGCAGTGTACAGTGTCACAAACAGAATGAGATGATCCACCGGAAAAAAAGAATGAATGAAAGACAGGCGAAAGATAGTATATTTGAATTTTGGCGCTCCCTCGTGACGCGCTCTGACGCACCTGTCAGCTGATGGAGGCGGAACTTATAGCGATCGCCTTTTTCTTTGTTTCTTTTATTTTTCAACAGTTTTTATATATGTGAGAGTGTGTTTTATGTTGAATGTGAATGTATCTGCATGATTACCATCTGTTTGAGCGCAAATCACCCCTAATATAGCTATTACTGAATGATCACGGCTATCAAAGTGAATGCGTCTATATGAATAGAGAGAGTGGATTATTTACATTATGGCACATTTGTGTTATTACCATCTGTATAAGTGGCCATCAGCACATCTGCACTTATTTGCATCGTAATTCATTGTAAATGTTGCATTTCTAGTTAATCTCAGGATGTTCTGTAATTGGCAAAAAAAGTTAAATTTTTTTTTTTTCTTATTTTCTTACTCAAATTATTCTCATTTTATTTTTCTAGTGCTCAAATAAATCACTTATAAGATTTCTAAGTTTCTGTCTAATCATTTATAATTTAAAAAAACCCATGCAGTGGTATGTTTAATGACTAAATAGTTTGTAGAAGCCTTCAATACAATTGGTAAATATTTTTTATATTTTGGGGGGTGGGGGTGTAGACATAGTCTCAGAAAAATGTTTGCAGGATGTGGCTTTCAACCCATTACTTTTCTAGATTGCTCCAGGACTCATTTCATGTTTTATATATATATATATATATACATATATATATATGTGCTGTCAACGTTAACGCGGTAACGCATGCGATTAATTTTTGTCTGGTTTAACGTGTCAAAATATTTAACGCAATTAACGCAGCACCGGTATTTTCTGCCATCCGTTGGCTAGCTTTACATTATATGATCACGCTCTTATTCATTTAAATGCTTTTAAACATTTCAAGCGTGGCAAGACAAAAGAGAATGCGCTGTCTGTGAATGCCCTTATGTGACACACACACACACACACACACAATGCATAGACAGGGCGCCAGAATCCAGTTCTCTTAAGCGCTTGAACTAACAATAAACATCCCAAAGTGCCAGTTTTGTCGATTATCCTCATAAGAGCAATCTTAAATGATTTATATAAAGTCTAAAATGAACAAAAAGAGTTGTGAGAGAATGAGGCGAGATCCATAGACAGTATATAAACGGTGAGATCCGCGTGTCTGTCTGCTCTTAAAGGGACAGCAGCCAATAAAGCTTCCTGTCAGTAAAGTTAAAGAACAAAGGGAACAGAGAAAACTGATAACTGATAAAGATAACTTTTGTAGCTTTAATAAGGATTAACTATTTAATTTATAGTTTATGCAGTGCAGACTGCATATAACTTTTATAACTTTATTACATTTCTGTATATTTCCTAACTGTTAAGACAGGAAGGGCAGGAGTAAACATGACATTTATTATGTTAGCATTGTTTTAAGTTTACTTAAATTAAAAAATGTTATATTTTTGAAGCCTAATAATAAATGTAAAAAAAAAAAAAAATCAGTAGCTGTATTAATCAGTAGTAATACTGGCCTTCATTCATAAAAAGATGCCATTTAAACAAGTATTTAAAATATACTGTCCTTATGTTGTTTCTACATTAATTTGATTAACTGTGAAATTATTACATTAAAAAATATATTAAAAATGTACAAAAACATTTCTTTTTTTATTGCGATTAATCACAGAAAAAATGTGTGATTAATTAGTTAAAGTTTTTAATCGATTGACAGCACTAAAATATATATATATATATATATATATATATATATATATATATATATATATATATATATCAGTATTTATAACTTTTAATATTTTTGAGGATTATCAAATCTGGTTGATAAAAAATAAAGCCCCAGGGGTCTTCTTTCCAAAGACACCAAAATTATGTGTGTAACAAAAATAAGTAAGGAACTGTTACAATACTAAATTAGGTAGAGCACTTTTAGCTGTGAATCCCATAATCGGGGGTGCTGGCTAACAGGTTAAATAATTCATTTAAATTGTATAGTAATTGTTACCATTCCATTTATATTATATACTTAACTACGTTTATGGTTTCTAAAGAATAGTCAAGTACACTATATTGGTATATAGTATTACTGTCATAACTGATATGGGAAAAAAGTGCTACAAAAGTCTGTATCATAGAATAGTAACTTATTTTTTATTTTGTAGAAGTCCATTGCACAACTTTTGTTAAATGTAACAGAACCTTCTTTAGTAAAACTATGGTTACTACAGTCATGGTTACTATAGCTTTACTGAAAGGGATATGACAAGTGAAGGCTAACTAGAAAAGCATATTTGAATTTAGCAGTTAATCACATGACAGACTGAACAGTAATCACACCGGTGTGACTGAACATGTTTAAGGGCTACTTTACATCCAAAACTCATGTAAAGGGCTTCTATCCAGTGTGAATCTTCATGTGTTTCATAAGGTTTACTTTTTGACTGAAACTCTTTCCACATTGTTGGCAGGTGAAAGGTTTCTCTCCAGTGTGAATCCTCATGTGTTTGTTAAGGTTTCCTTTTTGATTGAAACTCTTTCCACACTGTTGGCAGGTGAAAGGTTTCTCTCCAGTGTGAATCCTCATGTGGTCATCGCGGTGTTGTTTATTATTAAAACATTTTCCACACAGAGAACATACGAAAGATTTCTCTTCACTGTGAATTGTTATGTGGGTTTCAAGGTCTGATTTACTATTAAACATTTTTCTACACAGTTGGCAGGTGAAAGGTTTCTCTCCAGAGTGAATCCTCTTGTGGTCAATGAGGTGCTGTTTATGTTTACAACTTTTTCCACATTGAGAGCATTTGTAAGGCTTCTCTCCTGTATGAATTGTTGTGTGTCTTTTAAGGTTTTCTTTTTTAATGAAGCTCTTTCCACACTGTTGGCAGGAGAAATAACTTATATTTTCCGTCTTTTGAGCTCTACTTTGTGAAGGCTTTTCAGTATGTAACAACCTAAATGATTTTTCTCCAGTCATGGAATCATATTTCTCATTCTGAAAATGATCTTCCTTTTCATCGAGTTCCTGACTCTCCTCTTTCAGTGTCATCAGGTCTAATGCAAAAAAAGACAAATCCAAATTAACACCATTTATAATGGCACAAAGAACAAACATCAAAACCAACAACACATAAATCTTATACACACTAAGCTATTAAAGGAAATGTTAAATGTGATCTTTAAAAATTTCTGAAAGCGATGATGATAAAAAAAATAAAAATAAGATCTTAGTTGCATGTTTAAAGGTAATGGTTCATGTAATCTCCAAGTCTGTCCACGCTAAGTAGGGTTGCAACCTATCCCTTTAAATTCAGAATCGTCCGGTATTTATAAGTAAATTGATGCGTCCCATATTAAATCATTACGGAACATGATTTGTCCCATATTTTATAAAGTTCAAAGTTTAATCAACATAAGTAATTTGCACTGTTTATAAAAGTAATAGCAAATATAATGAAACCAATTTCATATAAAAGTATTAGAGAAGCCCACTTGAATATTGCATTTTGGCATCTTTATTTCTGTAGCAACAGTGTATTCAGATCACACCATTAAAGCAGCATGTGCTAAACCTGTGCTGTTTAAGGGTGTGTTGGGTTCAATTTGTTAATGTGGTCCGGACCAAAAAAGTAAATGATACATTTTGATACAATTGGTCCTGATCCGCTGAAGCGTTCACATTGACATTTCTGACAGTGAACCTAAAGACACCAAACCAAAAGGCATAGTGATACGTTCTCAACCTGATTGGTCGGCTTGAATGATGTATATATTGTGATGGAACTCGCCAAACACCCCAAACAAAAGGTTTAACTTAAAGTGGCACTGCAGGTATATGATATCAAAGCCTCCATTAACCGGTCGGTCTGCTCAACATCGCTTTATAAGTAGAGCACACCTAATGGCCGTACGCTGGACTTAGGGCTGGGAAAAAAATCGATTTGATTTAAAAATTGTGAGTTGCTAGGTCAAATCGATTCATGTTTTCAAAAAATAGATTTTTTGATTTTTTTTTCTCCCCCTCTGCCGTATAGCGCAATACATACATTTTGAATTCGCCAAATCTTCCTTCAGGGTTTCCATAGCACGCTCCCTGCGGCGCAGCCCACTGCCCCTCCCCTCTCCCGAGGACAGCGCATGCATACACAAACAACATGGCAGAAACAGCTTGCAAAAGAGAGCAGCTCCTTCCAAAAAAAATGCTCTTCGACTTCAGTCATGTGGAGTTGGTTTGGATTTATGACATCTGATGAGGAACAGACAACACCTCGATGCAAACTATGTCTTAAGGCTGTTGTTCGAAAAGAAAACCACTCTAGTGGCGTTAGCGCTAGCACCCCATTTTCAAAACAAACAACTCTTCAACAAAGCTTTTCAAACAGTGTACCGAATGAGAAGAGCGGGGCAAGGTGGATAGCCATAACGGAGGCAATTACCCTCTACATAGCTACGGATATGCTGCCAGTTTACTCTGTTGAGAAGAGAGGGTTTAACAACATGCTGAAAGTTTTGGACGCTCGATATACAGTACCTAGCCGCAAGTATTTCTCTGACGTTGCTCTTCCTCAGCTGTATAACAACACTCGGCAAAAGATAATAAGCGAGTTGAAGGGAATTGACTTTTACGCTGCCACTACTGACCTGTGGTCGAGCCGAACAATGCAGCCTTACATGTGTCTTACGGTTCATTATATTAGCGAGAGCTGGGACATGCGAAGCGTCTGTCTCCAAACGTCCTGGGCCAAACTATTGCACTAGAGTTAAAGGGTTAGTTCACCCAGATAACAAAATTATGTAATTAATAACTTACCCTCATGTTGTTCCAAACCCGTAAGACCTCTGTTTATCTTTGGAACACAGTTTAAGATATTTTAGATTTAGTCCGAGAGCTCTCAGTCGCTCCATTGAAGCTGTGTGTACGGTCTACTGTCCATGTCCAGAAAGGTAAGAAAAACATCATCAAAGTAGTCCATGTGACATCAGAGGGTCAGTTAGAATATTTTGAAGCATCAAAAAACATTTTGGTCAAAACATAGCAAAAACAACGACTTTATTCAGCATTGTCTTCTCTTCCGTGTCTGTTGTGAGAGAGAGTTCAAAACAAAGCAGTCTGGATATCCGGTTCGCGAAAGAATCATTCAGTTCACCAAATCGAACTGAATCGTTTTAAACGGTTCGCATCTCTAATACACATTAATCCACAAATGACTTAAGCTGTTAACTTTTTTAATGTGGCTGACACTCCCTTTGAGTTCAAACAAACCAATATCCCAGAGTAATTCATTTACTCAAACAGTACACTGACTGAACTGCTGTGAAGAGAGAACTGAAGATGAACACCGAGCCGAGCCAGATAACGAATAAAAGACTGTCTCGTTCACGAGTCAAGAACCGGTTGCATCGGTTTTCGGATCACCAGTAGTTCTTTCGGACAGTTCGATTCAATAAACCGGTTGAAGAAAACGGTTCACCGGTTCTTTTGCTCTCAACGTAATGGCGTCATTGGCGATGATTGCCATTCATTCAAGCCTTCGGTTTACCCTGGCTCATAACACTAGCACAGAATCAGTTCAGAATCAATCACCAAAAGAATCAGTTTGGTTCAGGCGCTCTGTGTGTCGGTCTGTTTCACACTGAATCACACATGCGCAGTATCATCAGCTCCTCGGTTCTCGAATCGGACACGTCTGACAGAAACGGTTCTTGACTCGTGAACGAGTCATTATCTGGCTCGGCTTGGTTTTCATCTTCAGTTCTCTCTTCACAGCAGTTCAGTCAGTGTACTGTTTGAGTAAATGAATTCCCCCGGGATATTGGTTTGTTTGAACTCAAAGGGAGTGTCAGCCACATTTAAAAAGTTAACAGCTTAAGTCATTTGTGGATTAATGCATATTCGAGACGCGAACAGTTTAAAATGATTCAGTTCGATTTGGTGAACTGGTTCAAAAAGATCCGGTTACATCTAATGATTCGTTCACGAACCGGATATCACAAACTGCTTTGTTTTGAACTCTCTCACAACAGACACGGAAGAGAAGACAATGCTGAATAAAGTCGTAGTTTTTGCTATTTTTAGACCAAAATGTATTTTCGATGCTTCAAAATATTCTAACTGACCCTCTGATGTCACATGGACTACTTTGATGATGTTTCTCTTACCTTTCTGGACATGGACAGTATACTGTACACACAGCTTCAATGGAGGGACTGAGAGCTCTCGGACTAAATCTAAAATATCTTAAACTGTGTTCCAAAGATAAATGGAGGTCTTACGGGTTTGGATTTATTAATGACATAATTTTCATTTTTGGGTGAACCAAACAAGAGGAATATGACAACTGTTGCCAAATTCCTTGACACATCTGTATGCCTTGACCCCAGCCTCTGTCCATCCCTTGTGAAGTTCACTCAAATTCTTGAATCGATTTTGCTTGACAGTCCTCATAAGGCTGTGGTTCTCTCGGTTGGTTGTGCATCTTTTTTTTTTTTCCACACTTTTTCCTTCCACTCAACCCTCTGTTAACATGCTTGGATACAGCACTCTGTGAACAGCCAGCTTCTCTGGCAACGATTGGCTTACCCTTTTTGTGAAGGGTGTCAATGATTGTCTTCTGGACAACTGTCAGATCAGCAGTCTTCACCATGATTGTGTAGCATAGTGAACCAAACTGAGAGACAATTTTGAAGGTTCAGGAAACCTTTGCAGGTGTTTTCAGTTGATTGGCTGATTGGTATGTCACCATATTCAAATTTGTTGAGATTTGTGGTTGTGGGTTTGTGTTAAATGTGAGCCTAAATCATTACAATTAAAAGAACCAAAGACTTAAACTACTTCAGTCTGTGTGCACTGAATTTATTTAATACACGAGTTTCACAATTTGAGTAGAATTATTGAAATATAATTATTACTGAAATACTGATATGAACTTTTCCACGACATTCTAATTTATTGAGATGCACCTGTACATGAGCATGTTTTCTATTTATTGAGCTATGAGTTCATAAACGGATACACTGATTATTTTTTTCCCTGGTTATTTTTTTTGGGGATGAATGGGTGTCCCTTATTTTGCCTTGCTCAAGGTGGCAACCTTAACACAATGCGACCAGCTCCATGCAAAATAAAAAAAATTCAATTACAAAACTCAAATGACACTCTTCAAAAAATATAATTATTTTCTGTAGAGTTGGACATTTTAATAAGGAACAAATGATTGAGTTCACCATTCATAATGAAAACCAACCTTTTTGTTCCTCAGTATCTTCTTCATGTTTGACTGTGAATGTTTCTTCAATCTTCATGTCTTCACTCTCCTCTTTAATAAACTCCATCTTTGTTTGTTCCTCAGTATCTTCTTCATGTTTGACTCTGAATGTTTCCTCACTCTCCTCTTTAATAAACTCTATCTTTGTTTGTTCCTCAGTATCTTCATGTTTGACTCTGAATGTTTCTTCAATCTTCATGTCTTCACTCTCCTCTTTAATAAACTCCATCTTTGTTTGTTCCTCAGTATCTTCTTCATGTTTGACTCTGAATGTTTCCTCACTCTCCTCTTTAATAAACTCCATCTCTGTTTGTTCCTCAGTATCTTCATGTTTGACTCTGAATGTTTCTTCAATCTTCATGTCTTCACTCTCCACTTTAATAAATGCCATCTTATTAATAGGGTCGCATAGATCTGTAAGAAATTAATCACAGATTCCTTAAGTTATCAACAATACAGATCTTTAAACCAAATGTGAAGTGCTCTCCATTTACTACAGAGCATTTGTGATTTTTTAAGTTACGTAATTGATATATAGCCACGGGAGATCCCATGACAAGAGTGATGCGAGGAGACTGAAATATGATGGCGTATCCAACAGAGCTACTTTTAAGAAAACTTTAATTTCTTTGTTTATATAAGTGAGTGTCTTTAAACCTTATGTTCATTTTGTTAATAAAAGTTAGATATTTTTATAGCATATGCAAATTTGCCAATGTACTATTCTATGGCTGATGTGTTTTAACCCTTGTGGATTGTTCAAATTCACTACCCTTTCGAGTTGTTCGGGATGAAAACATCCACTCAATTAAACTGCTGTAAAAATGTATAAGATTCATTTTTTTTTTGCATAAAAAAATGCAATCTGGTTGATCTGTTAATCAACCTCAGTCCTGATCAAAACTACCAAATGTTTTTAAAAAAAATTCAAGATTTTAATTCTTTAATTGGAAAAACACACAAAATGACTTATTTTCAATATAAAAGTAATTGTGGCTGGATTTTTTTTTACTTTTTGTAACAGTCTTGGGCATGTCAAAGATTAGTAGCAACATTGGCTTTAATGCATTTTTAGTTTGTGTGCAACAGATTTAATTTTTTTCTCCCTAATTTGTTGTTGGTGGCTGTTTTTGTCCCATTGACTTCCATTATAACGACATTTTTTGATTGCAAAGCCATGACACCATGTAATCATGCATTCTTGATTGTTTGTGGTTTTCCCTTTTGGGAAGAGGTAAAATTTGTTAATTTTACAGTTAATCACTAGGTGGGACCATTAACCCTTTAGATAGGCCTGTGCAAAAAAAGGCTTAGTTTCTGGCTTTTATATGGAGTTATATGGAATATAACAGCAAATTATAGTGTTTGTGTGTGTGTGCGATTCTTGATTGTTGATGGTTTTCCCTGTTGGGAAGAAGTAACATGTGTTACTTTTACAGTTGATCACTAGGTGGGACCATTAACCATTTAGATAGGCCTGTGCAAAAAAAGCTTAGTTTCTGACTTGTATATGAAGCTGTATGGAGTATAACAGCATATTATATTGAGTGTGTATGTGTGTGTGTGTGAGAAAGAGAGAGAGAGTGTGTGCGAGAGAGACCTTTGCGCACTTACCTTAATGTATTTCAGAAAATCACAATGTACACCTCAGCTCTTAGAACTACATGGAGTAAACAAAAGTGTATTTATGCACCTGCTGCCTTTTAATGGTGGTGAAATTATTCGGTTGTTAAGTGATGACGTAAGAAGCGCTGATTCCGGGTCCAGGCCTCAACTCGCTTCACTTGAGAATATGACCTCAGCAGCCGTTTATGAGCACTGTTTATTCATATTGATAATTTAAGTTAAACGCTTTCAAACTTACAATATACACTACAGTCTCCGTGCTCACAGCGTCCCAAACACAAATAATTTGTATATATTTTTTTCATATTTATATTTTCATTGTCTGGCTATCTGGGACTTCGGTATGGAGTTAAAGGTTAATATTATAACTTTTTCGCTAGTATTCTATCACATTGTGAGTTTATATTAGCACCTTTTGTTGTTTTCTCGTGGTAACTGATAGAGCGTTTGGACACGGAAGCGCTGCTATGTGACGTCAGACTTAACAAGCGAAAAGACTAAACAAAAGCAAAGTACGTGGATTTAAACACTTGCATGCCATCGTGCTGGATATTTAATGGTAAGAAGAGCAGCAAGCAACACGAGAAAGGGCTTGACTTGTACCAAAGTTTTAGAAATGATTATGTAGCGTGACCCCTCCAGCGAGCTGCAGCTTATTTGAAGTTGGTATTGCATTTTGGTTCATAATACATGTTCATAAATTTGATGCAATGTAGATTTTTTACAGGATTTTAAGGTTTTAAACTGGCTTTATGATCAAGAAAAGAGGAGCATTTTACTTATAGGCCATCTGTACTTTTCACCATCAAAAGGAAGCAGGTGCATAAACACACTTCTTTTTTTATTGTTTACTCCATGTAGTTCTGAGAGCATGAGGTGCATATTTAGATTTTTTCAAATACTGTACATCAAGGTAAGCGCACAAAGGTCTCTCTCACACCCTCTCTTTCTCTCTCTCTCTCTATCACACACACACACACACACACTATAATTTGCCATTATACTCCATATAACTCCATACAAGCCAGAAACTATGCCTTTTTTTTGCACAGGCCTATCTAAAGGGTTAATGGTCCCACCTAGTGATCAACTGTAAAAATAATTTTACCTCTTCCCAAAAGTGAAAACCACAATCAAGAATGCATGATTATATGGTGTCATGGCTTTGCAATCAAAACATGTCATTATATTCGAAGTCAATGGGGCAAAAACAGCAACCAACAACAAATTAGGGAGAAAATTTTTTTAATCTAATGCTGCACAAAAACTAACAATGCATCAAAGCCAATCTTGTTACTAATCTTTGACATGACCAAGACTGTGATTAAAGGTAAAAAAAAAATCCAGTCCACAATCACTTTTTATATTGAAAATATGTGATTTTGTGTGTTTTTCCCCAAATCAGTGACATCATTTATGAACTTGGTAATTAAAGAGTTAAAATCTTGGAATTTTTTTTAAACATTTGGTAGTTTTGATCAGGACTGAGGTTGATTAATAGATTTATGCAAAAAAAAATGTGAAAAAAATATTTATCTGATACATTTTTACAGCAGTTTCATTTAGTGGATGTTTTCATCCACGGACATCCCGAAAGGGTAGTGAATTTGCCCACAGTGTACCATTGAGTTTTTGAAAAATTTCAAAGCATTTTCCCAAAATATGGGTCAAAAGATTTGTCACCAAAAATCATTCCATTAGCTTCAAACACAGAGAAAGTTGTGGCCAAAATAAGACTCAACTTTACCCCCTAGTGGACGAAAACGTCTCCAACAATGCACAAGGGTTAATAAGATAATAAACCACAAACTATGATTGTGTTAAGGTAGCCTAAGGTGAAATCCATACGAGTGTTAAACAAGGGTAAAACATATCCTTATTTATTTTATTAATAAAAGTTTTTATATAAACAAGATTAATATAGGTGAATTTGTCACTGTATTATTTTATTGTAGTCTTTAAACCGTTTTTTTTTTTATTTTATAATAATATTCCATAAGCATCAATGTAAGATGGAGATGCTGCAGTTCACACTTCCCCTCCCCCACTAGAAGAGTGCTGGAAGCCTGCTCTGGTAAGTTTTAAACTTTCAAAGCATCTTTTAACTGTATGACTTAGCTGAAATATTGCCATAAACTTTGAAAGTGGAAACATGTTGCTCTATATGTGCGTGCAACTATAGTTAAAAAAGACTGTGGTTCAAAATGGAAAACGCGAATGCCACTTCTATAAAACTGCTTGCCATTGTTCAGCCGAACAGCTGATCATAGCTGGATCATAGCATACTACATAAATATATGTAGTAGAGTAAAGGGCTAGAAATCCTTTGCTGATACTTCCTCGTCATTGTGGAGAGCGCAGTTCGTGGCTGCAAATGTTACGACCCCTGGCTCAAGGGAAGCAACAAAGACAAGGGACACACGCAAACATAATATTAAAAGGTACAATTTGTAAGATATTTGCAGTAAAATATTCAAAAACCACTAGGCTAGTGTTATATATTTTGTCCAGCTGATTACTAACAATATCTCTAATGTTTTCAACCACTTGTACATCATGAGAAAATTCCCATTCTAAACAGTGTCACGGGGCAGTGCAGTCGCCTGTCAATGACGTTAGTCACTCTTTGTGACCGCTACACAAATGTGCGATTTTTATGCACATCTCATCAATAAAGACGCTCCTGTAATTAGAAGTATATCTCCAGCACGTGCGTTCGGATCAGGGTTGCCAGGTTTTCACAACAAATCCTGCCCAGTTGCTTCTCAAAACTAGTCCAAAACTAATCCAATCGCGTTTCCAGGAGGTTCCCCGATAAAAATTGCTTCCCGGGGTTAAAATATACATTTTTTGGAAGGGTTGCCTTGGTAAAATTTGCATTTTAGGGGCTAAATATTACGTTATTGGTATTGGGGTTGTCACGTGGTTTCAAAACAAAATCATTTTTGTTTTGTTTAAAATGGAGATCACGATTACATATATCAGACAACTACACAGAATAACATGTTCCAGTGATTTAAAAAAAAAAAAATACTCATTTGAATCATTAATTCAAACACGTTTAAAATTAATTCGGTCTCGTTCATAAATTCCTGTATAATTAATGTATGTTTCACAGTTTTTTTTATGAATCTCTTGAGTCTTCTTGAATAAATGAAAACATAAAAATAACTGTCGATTTTTGCCAAATACTGGAATAATGTAATCAACACAATCTTTATCTGAAGAGACTCCTCTCACTTTAGCCATTTTATTGGTTATTTCTTAAAATAGGCAAGAATAAAAGGAAGAAATATTTGTTCTTCAAGTATCCCCCCCACATGAAATTCTTCAAGTTTATTGTTTTCTTAAATTATTTAATTGTGTTGACAGTCAGGACATTTTGTGATGACCTGATTATATATGTCTTATAATATGTCAGCAAGGAATGCATCATCAAGGCTGTGTTGTAGTTGTTGATGAAAGCCTTTTACCCTTGCACCGTTAAGCATATGCAGTACACCCATCTATATTAAGTTTAAATTGAGACTTAAATTGTAAAAATTAATAAAAATTAAATTGTTAAATTGTAACATTTGGTATCATCGTGTCATTTTTATGATGTAAATTGAGTGAGAAAAATCAGTATCGGCTCCAAATATCGGCTCAAGAAAATTGGCAGCCGTATCTGTCATCAGCTTTGCTGAAAAATGTTGTTATATATTTTGAAATATTTTAACTAATTTAGAGCCGTAGCTAACAATTATTTTGGTAATCAAGTAACCTGAGTAAACATACACATATATATATATATATATATATATATATATATATATATATATATATATATTAAGGGTTTAACGGTACGTGTATTCGTACGGGACCGTTTCGGTACAGGGCTTTCGGTACGGTGCACGTGTGTACCGAATGACCAAATGCAATATTTTGTTTGCGGAACGTAGGCACATTTTCGTGTTTCCAAACGAACATATTAAGTGGCGGAAGTCTCCGCGTTCAGCGCAAATCCCGCCCTGCAGCTGATTCTAAAACCGGTGACACACTGGCTGCGTGGCGTTTCTGCTGCGTGTCAGTTGCGTGACGGCTGCCTCGCGTTTTCTGTGTCTTTACACACCAGAATCGTGCCTGAAGCGGCTCTGGCGCGCTGCTGCTGCTACTGTAGGTGACATAGAGGGAGACCACCGACAGACCAGGATCTTGTCTTCACGACAACAATATCTATACTTCATGTTGAGCATAAATATGAAGCCTAGGAAAAATAGACTATGTTTGACAGGTACAATATGCCAGTGTGTCACCGGCCTAAGGTTTTCAAAAGGCATCACGCGAGTGTGAACATCACTACAACTAGGAAAAAAACGATTGTAAATCAAACGCAGCTCCCGTCAGCATTTAAACAGACCTTTGCTCTTAATTCCGATCGGTCCAACGCTATAGCGAAATCTGGGCAGGTCTAAAAACTGAAACTGTTGATGCTGCATTTTACACTTTGGAAAAATTATATATATTTTTTAAATATGAGCAGGCCTACAAGCTTGGATTGGTAATGCTGCACTGTAATCATAGTTATTTATTTATATTTTTCATTATATTTTATTATATGATATTGGTTTGAGACTGAGAGTATTTTATTTAGTGGAGAACTTTGCAGCAGTATTTTATTTCTTATTCTTTTTTTATTTTATATATATTTTATTAAAAAGTATTTTTAAAAAAAGTGTAAACAAATTGTAAAAAAAAAAGTTTATAGTAATACACAACCTGCAGTTTAATGTTTGCATTTCTTTCCCTTACTGTACCGAAAATGAGCCGAACCGTGACTTTAAAACCGAGGTACGTACCGAACCGTGATTTTTGCTTACCGTTACACCCCTAATAAAGATATATTATATATTAGTAATAAAATAGATGTAAGTGAAAAACTGGCTTTAGTATGACTACATTTATTTATTAAACTAACTATGAGACTATAATTAGATTAAATAAAAAAGCATTTTATTTAACAACAGTTAAAATATATTAAATTTAACATTCCCATACATAGATGTATGGGTATAGATGTTTCACTTTACAGTGTGATCCAACTACATTTAAATCCATATAATTTAGACACAAAAACAATGAAAGTGTCTAAAACATACATTGAATTATAAATGAATTTGAACAACGTCGCTAAACCAAATATTCGGAGGAACGTGTTAAAATTACCACAGCATTAACAACAACCGTGAAATAAGAGCGCAAGGTTTAAGCTAAATAAAAGGCAGAATGAACCAATGAAACGTTGAGATAATAAACACAATAAATACAGTTTATGAATGATGCAGTGTTAAGTGACTTTTACTACAGTACAGAAACTATAAATTATGTGTTTCTACTTCACTGAAAATGGAAATAGGTGATTGTAGTAAATAAACCAATCATAAAATTGCCATTAGGTAAGATTATAGATCGCAAATTATTAATTATTGTCCAGCAGTTTTTTGATTTCTTATAACCAATTCAAAGGGATAAGAGAATAATGTCTTGTAAATAATAAAACAAAACATACAAACAAAATTATCGTATTTGACATTTCTTTCACATCTTAAATTATGACTATGCCCCTGGTGTGACAAAATGTAAGCCTGTACATTAATTTATACACTTGCCATAATATCATTAACATCTAACAATGGACAAAAGTGTTTTTTTTTTCTGACTCCATAAAGGCTGCAGTGTAATTTGCCTCCTGACTAAGCATTTAAAGAACTTAAAGGAAGTGTTTAGGCTACGTCTACACTAATCCGGAGTTTTCATCTAAAAACGCTCCGCGTCCACACTATCATTTTCAAACGTTTTCCAAAAGTTGCTCATCCGCACTGAAACGTATGAAAACGTTTACATCCCCCTACTGCGCATGAATAAAGCTTCGACCTGCGTCATTTCGGCTAGGCGTCTATTTGCTTTCCAGTCCTTTGAAACTTTGCGGCAATGTTGAGGAAAGGCACAGAGTTTTTTAAATGGACCGATAGTGAGGTGTGTTGTTGCTGCGAGTAACACAGGAGTATAAAGTGGCCAAAGCCAGCGAGAATGTAGACTGGGAGACGTGCCAAACAACTGCTATACAATGTCGTTCACCATCTTGGCTGAATTGGTCATATGACTGCATCACATGACTAAAAATGTGTCATCATATTCAAAAGCCTCCGTTTTCACATTCCACACTACGACGCATTTTCAAATTTATCCACTTTGGAGAGCGTTTTCCAAAAGGTACATTTTCGCTGACTTAAAAAGCCATTTCAGTGTGGACGGAAGGCCAAAACGGAGAGAAAAATATATACATTTTCAAATGAAAACGTATTAGTGTGGACATACCCTGAAATAATCTTTTGAATGCACTTAAAGAAAGCAGAATCGAATCATTAATCGAATCAAATCCAATTTGTAGATCAACTCGAATCTAATCGTTCTGAATTTGCAAAAATAGCTCTTAAATCGAATCAAAAACCTATGAATTGTGAATCAAACCAATCTGCTGTGTACCCAAAGATCCACACCTTACTTGTAAACAACAGCTGCATTTCCACTGAAGGGCCAGTGTGAGCCAGTGCTTTAAACAGACCGGCCAGGGCTAATAGCCTCAGACCTGTAGCCACCAGCCATACTTTGTAGGGCTGGGACAATGCGTCGAGGTCATCGATGACGTCGACGCAAAAAATACGTCGACGCAAAATATGTGCATCGATTCGTCGACCTGTTCTTATTTCTCTAAAAAACGTTTGCAAAACGTTTACCTTATGTGCGCTGAATATACGCGATGGCCGGATCAACATTCTGTCCAACGTTATAGAACCAATCCAGGGGTTTTTCTGCATTGATCTTTTTTTTTTGGCAGCTGTCAAAGCCTTATTTGATCGGTGAGTGACAGGGCGCGTACGAGAGAGAGCCCCGGCTGCGCGCGCACTCAGTCTTCAAACAACACGAGCGCTTCTTGCTCTCTCCCTCCCTCGTGCATATTAATCAAAATCATTAAACAAGATAGAAAAAGGGCGAAACACCCAAGTTTCACGCGTGCTCGCGCACTCACAGTCTTTAAACTACACGAGCGCTTCTTGCTCTCTCCCTCCCTCGTGCATATTAATCAAAATCATTAAACACGATAGAAAAAGGGCGAAACACCCAAGTTTCACGCACGCTTGCGCACTCACAGTCTTAAAACTACACGAGCGCTTCTTGCTCTCTCTCTTTCTCTCTCTCGTGCATATTAACCAAAATCATTAAACACGATAGAAAAAGGGCGAAACACCCAAGTTTCACGCGCGCTCGCGCACTCACAGTCTTCAAACTACACGAGCACTGTCTTGCTCTCTCTCTCGTGCATATTAACCAAAATCATTAAACACGATAGAAAAAGGGCGAAACACCCAAGTGTCACGCACTCACAGTCTTCAAACTACACGAGCGCTGTCTTGCTCTCTCTCTCTCTCTCTCTCTCTCGTGCATATTAACCAAAATCATTAGACACGATAGAAAAAAGGGCGGAACGCCAAAGTTTCACGTGGAGCATTCAGAGATTTTTTTTTTCTCCATGACAGGCTGCTGGCTCCCACTGTTAATTTTTATTTTTAATTTTTAGAAAAGCACTCTCTGTATTAGCTTAAAGCCCTAAAGTTTACATTGGTTACTCTATTCTTTCAATTGCTCTAAACAAGTATTTTGGGTGACCTTTTTTATTGAATGCTAGACATCAAGTTGTTGTTTTTTTCATCTGAAAGAAGAACTTTTTTTTCAGTAAGCTAGGCCCTATGTGTTCAGTAAGCTTGTTTCAGTAAGCTATGTGTTTTCAAGGTTTCAAGGTTTTATTGAATGCTATCTCTATACAATTGCAAAGTAATGCATTCTTAGTCAGTCTTTTATTTTGTAATTTTAAGAGCAATAAACATATATTGCAATGTTAAGGAATTCATGTTTTTTTCATTCAGATATGTAAATCAACATGTATAAATTGTTAGTAGTCAATTAATGGGGAGATAATCGAAATCGAATCGGTCTGAAAAATTAATTGTTAGATTAATCGATGCATCGGAAAAATAATTGCTAGATTAATCGTTTAAAAAATAATCGTTTATCCCAGCCCTAATACTTTGTGAACGATGCATTTCTACCGTCTGTCCAGAATCTCCGCTGCGCTTCACTAAAACAAGCCCTTTACAGAAGTTATCAGAAAACTAATAAGAAATAAGTCTCTGGAACTAGAGCAATCACAAAACAAATATATGAAAACCAGCCATTTGTTTGCATGCTTTGTTAAAGGTTTAAATGCAAAAGCATAGATTTTTTACAATAATAAGTGATACACTGATCATAATGAACTAATTTATCAGGATAAAAAATTAGTCACACAGAAATAATGCGGTATGAACCCTTATTTCACAAAATGAAGAGGACACTACTTATTCAGTCGAGTCTATTCCTGTTTATTTGTAGTCACGGTATGCATCACATTTAGAAATAATAATTTCTATATTTTGTTCCATCAAAAATAAGACCTGAGAGGGGGCTCCTGATCAAGAAACATTATTCTGATATTTTCTATGATGTACACGGAGCTAAACTCTTGAGACGAGACAGACTTATGACAGACAGAAAATGTTACTAAATAAATACACTAGTGATGGAGAATAAGAAGCTGACGTCTGATTTACTACGGTAACATTAATGGCTAGTGTGCATAGTCTTACATCGCTTATAAATATTTCTGCCTTGTTTAGGGATTATAATTGGATCTCAGTCAGAAATTTCAAACACTGGCTGCTGACTGAAAGTTAATTTTTAACTCAAGTTTTTAAGGCTGGTGTTATGTTAGCTTTCTGACATGATCTCTCCAGACGATGGGGAAACTCCTCCTTCATTCATATCCCCTCCTCTAGCCCCAGCTGACCCGCTTTGACCCAAGGTTATCACAAAGGGCCAAAAAACCAGAGGAAGCCCAGACGAGGCTCGATCAATGACAATGACTGATCTCTGTGTGGTGGTCCAGAAAACCAGAAGATTTTCTGATTGTATATAAGTGGTGAACTAGTTTAAAAAAGGAAAATGTAAAATATGAAAAAGAGTATTTAGGGAGAATCAATTAATTCTGAATAAATGATTGCTGTTGGACTTCCGGTTATGGTGGCAAGGTGAGCAGACGTGCTTTCCTCGTGCTCAACTGCTTTTCAATAAATCCTGCATAATATTCCAGAGAGAGGTTATATAAAGAGACAAAAAGTGCAAGCGTAAGAGTAAACTACATCAAACATGCCAAAAAAAGCGGCTAAGGAGAAGAAAACGATGGAGAGCTGTGAGGAAGCAGGCCAGGTGCTAGCTGAAGGGGAGCCGTGCTCACCGGAGCAGGCACACGTGGACGTTTCCGCGGACGTCGAACAAGTCATAAACATGGATAATCCCTCAACAAAGGACCTCATGTTGGCCATAACTTCATTCAAACAAGACTTTAATACAAAAATGGACGGAGTACTGACGGAAATAAGAAATGTCCAAACGGACATTAAAGAATGTAGCGGCCGTATCGTGGAAGCCGAAATGCGGATATCTACGGCAGAAGACGAGATACAAACCCTGAAAGAAACTATCGAAAAACTTGAGAGCAAGACAAAACACCTCAATAACAAAATGGAAGACTTAGAAGGGAGGAGTAGACGTAACAACCTGCGTGTACTGGGCATACCCGAGAAAGTAGAAGGCAATGATACCTGCTCCTTTATGGAAAAGTGGATAGCGGATACTCTGAAGATAACGACACCGGTCTTGGAGAGAGCGCACCGGATAACAGCGAGCCAAAGTTCCACCACGTATCCGAGAACCATCATCATCAAGTGTTTAAACTACAAGGACAGAGAAAACATCTTGAAAGCGGCGCGGATACAGAAAGAGGTGATGTACCAAAACAACAAAATAAGATTTCTTCCTGACCTGCCAACGGAGGTGTATAAGCAACAGAGGAGCTACGACGGCGTGAGAAAGCGGCTACGGGAACTCGGTATGGACAAACACCGGGTAATATACCCTGCACGGCTACTGTTGACCAACGATGACCGCACTGTCATCTTCAATACACCAGCGGACGTGAACAAGTACATAAAGAAACTGGAACCAGTGAGTGACTGAGAATGATTAATTAAGTGTGTCTTGATGAGAACTATAATTAAACTTACAATCTCTCTGTGGCTGCTGGAAACTATGAGGTATGTAAGGCCTTCTGCTGGAAATTTGACATCATATCACTTATAGTCCTGCTCCTTAAAATACTAGTATAAAGTATTAATAAGTTTTGTCTACAGCTATATATACATATATATATACAATATATATATTATAAAAAAAAAAAATTTCCCCTTATTTTTATTTTTTATTATTTGTCTTCTTTTGGTTTCTTTTAAAAGTGAAATTAGGTGATTCTTAAGTGAGAGCTGAAAATACGTGCATGTAATTTGGCGCACATTTTATTTTCAGTTGATAACTAAACTAGCCTATCTGGATTATTTGTGTACATAGACAAGCAATTGAGCTGAGTTTTGGTTTACAGGAGAATAGTTCCTCAGTACTGTGTGGACCTATTCCCGATAATGGAGGGAAGTTATTTAGGGGTTTGGGGGAGCCTGTATGTTCTAGTGAAGCAGGCCTGGGGTTTGGGTGGGACGCTCTTTTCCTTTTCTTTTTGGGTTTTATCCAAAATGGTACCCTTTATAGGTTTTTATTGCTATTCTTACACTATGGTAATTTACCTCTCTTTATGTTATCCATGACATAACAAATGACAGACGTTTTGGTTGAATGTGTATCTTGGAATTGCAGAGGCCTACGTAAACTTACTAAAATAAAACAAGTAATGGGTAGAATAAAACAGCTTAGAGCCAAAATTGTGTTCCTGCAAGAAACACACATGCTAGATCATGAGATAATCAAAATTAAACGAAGATGGCCAGGTCAAGTACTGTCTTCAGCTTACTATTCTAATTCCAGAGGGGTTATAATTATGATACATAAGTCTATTCCTTTACGTATTGATAAAATAACTAAAGACCCCAAAGGTAGATTTTTGATTGTACAGGGCTATATTCTATCAACGAGGATTAATCTGGTTAATGTATATGGACCTAACGATGATAACGCAGATTTTTATAATGATCTATTTTTGAGGGTCTCCACATTGCCTGGAAAACACATTGTGGCAGGTGATTTCAATTGTGTATTGCAGCCCAGTAAGGACCGGTCATCTGGTATCGATAACACTCATGTAAGGTCTAGGAAAGTTTTACAACATTTTATAAAGGAACTCAACCTGGTGGATATATGGAGGGCTCAAAACCCAATAAAAAGGGAATATTCATGTTGGTCGAGTATCTCTAAAGGATACTCAAGAATAGATTACTTTCTGATTTCAGCTGAACTAATTTCATGTATCAGAAACTGTCAATACAGTAGTATTCTAATATCAGATCACGCTCTTGTATCTTTGACATACGTTGAACCAAAGCTTACCCAAAATCGTACTAAATGGAGATTTCAAATACATTGGATGCAAGATAAAAGATTTCTTGAGTTCTTAGGGGAACAAATTGATTACTATTTTGAACATAATACCACCCAAACTTCAGCTATAATCAGATGGGAAGCCTTTAAGGCCTTTATACAAGGACAAATTATAAGCTATACGAGTAGGAAGACAAGAGAGAAACAGGAGGAAATGAAAACACTTGAAACAAAAATTCGCTTACTTGAGGAAAAAAGTTTACAAGCAGGCCAAAATACTGATAATGTGTTAAAAGAATTACTATTGTTAAGAACCCAATATAATGAAAGAACACATGAAAAGGCAGCGGCCAATTTATTAAGATTAAAGCAGCAATTTTACGATCAGGGAGAAAAACCAGGCAGACTTCTTGCTTGGCGTATAAAACAACAGGAATCAGAAAGATCAATTACTAGTATTGAGGATGAAAATGGAAATATGACTGTAGATCCGATGGAAATTAATAAAGCGTTTAGAAATTTCTACGAAAAGCTATATTGTTCTGAATATAAAGCCATGACCGATGCCCACTCTACGTTTATTGATAATCTCAACATCCCTAAAATATCGGAGGAACTAAAAATTAAATTAGATGGTGAGCTTAGTGCAGTTGAAATTATGGAGGCTATAAATACATTAAAGGGTGGTAAAACAGCAGGACCTGATGGCCTTCCCATTGACCTATATAAATATTTTAGTGATAAATTGGTTGGGCCACTCCATGATATGTATATAGAATGTTATAATAGTGCTCGTCTTCCTACTTCTATGAGGGAGGCTTTGATCATTCTTTTACCAAAACCAGGAAAACCGAACTCAAAATGTGGTAATATGCGACCTATAAGCCTAATTAATACCGATACCAAAATAATATGTAAAGTCCTGGCAAAAAGGTTAGAGACTGTGCTTCCGAGCATTGTGGGTGACGATCAAAATGGGTTCATTAAGAACAGACAGGGACTTCATAACGTAAGACGGGTTTTAAATATTCTACATAGCCAAAAAAATGAAAAGGATACTGCTCTTCTTTCGCTCGATGCGGAGAAGGCTTTCGATAGAATCGAATGGGCGTATCTATTTGACGTCATTGAAAAATTCGGATTTGGAAGCTCCTTTTTACATTGGATCAAACTATTACATTCCAACCCAGTGGCTGAAGTTTTAACTAATGAGGTGATTTCTGAGCCATTTAATATTACAAGAGGTTGCCCTCAAGGCTCACCATTGTCCCCACTTTTATTCATTTTGGCTATCGAACCGCTAGCAATAGCTGTAAGGTCTAGCAATCACATACATGGGATTACAATGGGAGGCAAGGAACATAAAATAGCTTTATTTGCTGACGATGTAGTGCTATTCCTAAAACAACTAAACGCCTCTCTACCAGCACTTTTAGATCTGATCAATCACTTCGGAAATATATCGGGATATAAAGTGAACACATCAAAATCATCGTTAATGCTGCTTAATAAAGATAACTATCCAAATACATCACATTTATTTACTTTGAAAATATCACCAAGCTTTACATATTTAGGTATCAAAATTGTTCCCCAATTAGAAAATATAATATCTACAAATTACAATGCTATAATGGAATCAACATCTAAAGATCTAGATAGATGGTTATCTTTACCAATTTCATTGATAGGAAGGATAAATATATTGAAGATGAATATTTTGCCTAAATTCTTGTATTTATTCCAAAATATTCCCCTGGCGCCACCAGCTGGAACGTTCTCGAAGATTAACTCATTATTCAGGAAATTTATTTGGAACAAAAAATGCCCTCGAGTTCGTCTCTCTCTTCTTTATCTTCCATTTGACACTGGGGGGTTAAAATGTCCCAACCTGTACTGGTACTATTTAGCTGCACAATTAAGAACAATCATGTTTTATTTCTCCTCTGGAAATAAACCAGCCTGGGTGGATATGGAGTCATATGGGTTAGCGCTGCCATTAAACCTGTATATATACTCAGATAAGTTTAAACAATTGAAAACAGTCACCACGCACCCCATTGTTGTTAACATGATTAGAATATGGTATGAAGTTAGAGAGTACATGAAAATAGATAACTCTTTATCCCAGTTTAGCCCCATTTGGGGCAACACATTATTCAAACCAGGAACGAAGGATTCAGGATTCCGGGTGTGGGCTGAGAAAGGATTAAGCAAAATTAGTGATCTTTTTGAGGAGGGAAAACTGATGTCATTTGAGCAGATATCTACTAAATATAATATTCCAAGAAAACATTTCTTTAAATACTTACAAATAAGGAGTTTTGTTCTTTCTATGCAGAACCAATCATTAAACTTACCAGTAATTTCTTCTTTGGAGGAATTAATTACCAAGAAATGCAATAATAAGGGATTAATATCAGTTTTTTATAACTGGCTTGCATCAGGGTCCAATGAATCAACAACCTCGAAACTTGAATTATGGAAGGCGGAACTGAATGAGGATATATCAGAGGATGAATGGAGACAAATCTGTAAAAACTCTCAGAAACAGTCAGGTAATGTTAGCTTAAAACTACTTCAATATAACTGGTTGATGCAGACTTACATAACTCCAGTCAAACTGAATAGGTTTAATGCAAATATCCCTGATACATGCTTCAAATGCAGAGAGGCTCAGGGATCATTTGTGCATTGTGTTTGGGAGTGCAACATTATTAAAGAATTTTGGGTGGAAGTGATTAATATTACAAAGATAATTTTGTCTTTGAATATTCCTCTAGATGCAAAAATGATTTTGCTACATTTATATCCAAAGAACCTTAAATTAAATCCTCAGCAGCGTAAACTGATAGATTTTTCTATTTTACAAGCTAAAAGAATGATAGCTCTAAGCTGGAAAAGGTCTGATCCACCAGTTGTAGGAGCTTGGATTAATGCCATGGCACAATGTATGGCTCTGGAAAAAATAACATATTTTATCAAAAACAAAATGGATGTACATGAAGAAATATGGAAGCCGTTTAATTACTACATTAACAATAACAATATTGGTCAGTTATTACAGGTGGTGTAATGTATTAGTGTTTTTCTATTTGATTTTTTTCTCTTGTTTTTTTTTTTTTTTTATTTATTTATTTTTTTTCTCTTTCTTTTAAGAGTGGTTTGTTGAGAAATGTAACTTATGTGTTTAAAGTACAGTAATGTATTTTTTTTGGGGTACCTTGCAAAAATTGTTTTGGACTTAGATGGAGGTTTGACTGAGACCTTTGTGTACTTCTAATTGGGAGAAGAGAGCGATGTGTTCTTTTGTTGGGGTGGGAAATGACTGTGACGAAATGGAAAATTGTTTCTTTTTCTGTTACCTGTCTTAAATCAAAACAATAAATACATTGTTCAAAAAAAAAAATGATTGCTGTTGTGTAAATGTAATCCTTTAAAAATAACTGTAGTCTGATTACTATTTTAATATTAATTTCTTATTTTAGTGTAGTCTGATTACTATTACAAGTATTTTAATCCAGATTGCATGTAATCAGTTACTACCCAACTCTCTCTCTCTTTCTATATATATATATATATATATATATATATATATATATATATATATATATATATATATGTGTGTGTGTGTGTGTGTGTGTGTGTGTTTTGTCTGACATCTGGACATGTCATGTTGTTTTATCACAGAATCATGTTGACACAGAGCAGCAAAACTATTTTACCACCACAACAAGAATAGCAATGTACAGTGAAAGAAGTGCAAGATTTACTAGTCATTAGACACTTTTATAACCAGATGTGGGTATAATTCACTGATTAAATTATCTCATCACGGTTAACAAGATCTACATGTGGTTTAATTTAATCTCCTGGACTGTACTGGAGAGAAATGAAGAGCTAAGATGATCTGTCAGGGTCTTTCATGACGAGACTCTCTTCATGTTTTCATAACGATGCATTTAAATGTTAATTACCGAACATATCATTATAAAGGTTCACAATGTTGCTGCAGCTGAAATAAAACGCGCATAGCATTACATATATATTTAATCAGGTTAGACATTATTATTATTTATCACTGAAACCGAGCCCCAACCTCCCGCTCTCTCTCGTGAGGCCAATAAGGAAGTGACTAAAACTGCAATTCATCGACTGGCCGCTTGAGGCTGGCTGCAAAAGGGAGTCAGTCCAATAGACTCCCCATGTTAAAATGCCCAACTTTACAGCAGAAAAAAACATGTTTACAGCCTGGTGCAAAAAATGATTTCGGTCTAAATAGCTAATTTTGCCCTTCATGACAACTGTGAGGGGGGTTGTCATGTAATTTTTGATTGTCCGGGAGAGTCGCGCGATGACGCGCTGCCAAGATGGCGACGGGCCGCTCTGCACATTTTAGGCTTCAGTCAATGTTTTTATAGTCTATGCAATATATTTACAATATAAACCCCTTTCTCTGTTGTCAGTTGGTCTCGCATATCCGCTGTGTTTGTAGTTTTTGAACTCTTTTTATGCGTGTTTGTAGTTCTCGATCTGCACAACCATCCGCGAATCTTTGGCATAATTTTCAACACACTAATTCTATTTTCGAATGATATTAGAACGGATAGTATGCAAATTGGGACGCAGCAAAATTATTCAGCATTGTTTAAGTTCAGCGCGCGCGTGCAACGCAAAGGAGTTGTATTGATTTAAACACTTTAAAGATTTGAACAAAAGCGCTCACCTTTGCTCAGCCGAATCACAGACGCAGCGCAGCTTTCTGACGTCAGAACACCAGACCAAAATAAAAGTCCCTTTTCGACTTCAAATAACAAACAGGCATTATGATCTTTCCAATGTTAAACACATAAACAATAAATCCAAGCAGATTATAATAAACAAAATAATACAAAAAATGTAAGCATTAATAGTAGTACTAAAAGCAAATTATATCACAAATAAAATAACAATACATGTATGTTGACAGAAGTTTAAAGTTTTAAAGCACTCTTCACTTTTAAATTCAGTTCAATTCAAGTTTATTTGTATAGCGCTTTTCACGTTACAAATCGTTGCAAAGCAGCTGTACAATATGTGTATCCATAATAAATTCAGTAGTAACTTGTAAGTGGTGACTGTCAGTAAATGGATTTGTTAGTTCTGTTTGTTGTTTCAGGGTTAGCATCATCTCTTCTCAATTGTTCTGGATCCAGACTGGAGCTTGTGTAAATCCTAGTTACGGCAAAACAGAGAAACAAATAGAGACATAATTAGCATAGCTGCTAATTAATTTAACCAAAGCTAAAGAATAAGAATGCGCATTTGAGCAGATACAACTGCAGTCACAAATTATGAGATGCATTATTCGAATGCTTAGAAATAAAAGATCTGAGAGAAAAAAAAAAGTTTGACAGAAAAAGATTTCATACCAATAGCAAAAAAAATATATATATATGTATTTGCAACTTAAAAAAAGTTTTGAGAAAGTTTTTTTCTCATAGAACATAAAAAAATATAAATTTGAAATTTTTAAAATTATTTCTGAGAAAAAAAATCTCTCTCAAAATACTATGAAAAAAACTCTCAAATATATATTTTTTGCTATCAGTTTGAAAACATTTTCTCTAAAAAAAAAAAGTGTTTTTTCTCAAAACGCTTTTCTTTGCTCTCGATGCAATTTCTTGCTCTTGTGTCAGGATTTTGCTTTCACTGTGAGAATTGTGTCATGGGCGGGGCCACGTTCCTATTGGCCAGTCGGGTGAGCATCGGCTTGTCTTGGGAGTCGAACTGAATCATTACACCATTGTTCGGTTCACCTGCATAGATGCCGCCTTTGCCTTATGGCTAGTTTAGTTGAGCACGGACACTCCAATGTTTGGGTAAAATGATGACAAAGAGAAAATGTTTTTTTATGTTCTATGAGAAAATAATTTCTCTCAAAACTTTTTTTTAGTCTCAAATATTATTATTTTTTGCTATTGGTATGAAAACATTTTCTCTCAAATATTCTTTTTTCTCTCATGACATGTTTTTTGCTATCAGTGTGATAACATTTTCTCTCAAACTTTTTTTTCTCTCTCAGATCTTTTATTTTCTCGCATGTAATAAAGACACAATTCTAGCTCCATAAAAGAGGTGTGTTTTTAATCTAGATTTAAACAGAGAGAGTGTGTCTGAACCCCGAACATTATCAGGAAGGCTATTCCAGAGTTTGGGAGCCAAATGTGAAAAAGCTCTACCTCCTTTAGTGGACTTTGCTATCCTAGGAACTACCAAAAGTCCAGCGTTTTGTGACCTTAGGGTGCGTGATGGGTTGTAGCGTGGTAGAAGGCTAGTTAGGTACGCAGGAGCTAAACCATTTAGGGCCTTATAGGTAAGTAATGATAATTTGTAACAGATACGGAACTTAATAGGTAGCCAGTGCAGAGACTGTAAAATTGGGGTAATTAAAGGTTAAATAGCCACTGATTATAAAGTTGGTTTGACATTTCAGATTCGACCTTGGAATCTTCTGTAGTTCTTTACAATTTATCATAACAAAATAGCACACAATGTGTGTTTTATTTTTTAATCTGTATTTAAGTTAGTATAATTTAATTTTTAAAAAAAATGCAGTTTGATTGATGTTACTTGGAAGGCGCAAAAAAAAAAAGAAAATTAAATATTGTTTTTTGCAAATTAACTCTTCATATATATATATATATAGTTCTCATTACATCTAAAATCAAGTAACATCTCCATGCACCTGACTCTGAGGAGAACACATAATATCTAATAGACATTAATCCTTGTGAGTGCCACGTCTGAATCTGGAGCTGAATTCTGTCCACATCATCACAACATCACGAACAATCCTGAAATATAATTCAAATATTAACAATGGTTTTTATAAATGTAATGTGAAGCTTTTACACATTCACAATGCTCATTTTGATCTTGTGCAGAATATTTAGTCTTTGGTGAACAATTTTCACGAGTGCAAATAAGATTTTAAGTTTTAAGCACCTTTCAGGCATGTGTGAAGTCTCCACAAGCAACAAAGTCTACTTGAACAAACACTTTACTACATTTAAAATTGAGAAAATTGTATAATTCCCACCTTCTCTATCGATCTGGCGTGGCAGATGACCATTACAGCCTGTTTCACTTTGAAGTGAGGCACAGTCACATTACTGGTTCCGTCTTAACATTATTAGTTTTCATTTCAAAGCATTTATTTATTATCATCTGTGTCTCATTGTGAATTATGTTGTACCGTTCTGCTTGTAGTGTCCTCAATGCAGTGTTAAACTGGATGACCTTGTGAAATATACAGGAATCAAAAAATATTTGATATTTTTTATATATCTGATAAACTTTTGAATGTTTGAGGTTTTACTCACTAGTCAGATGGTTCATAGTTCTTGAACAAGAGGTCCGCTCCGACTCTTCTGGACAGTCAAGCATTTAAGAATAGAGGAACACAATGTCAGGTTTATTAGAAATAAACTACAACAGAGGTGACATGCAGAAAAGAGAAAGAATAATGTACAGAACATAAAAAAAAGACATTTACATGTTTAGGTTTTAAAGATGCATGATGATACAGGAGAAATATATTGTGGGAAATGCAAATGAAGATATCTAATAAGTTTCTCAAATCAGCTGTGTTTCCTATATCTCTATCGGCAGCTCAGAATCAGAAAGAGCTTTATTGCCAAGTATGCTTGCGCATACAAGGAATTTGTTCTAGTGACATAAGCTTCCAGTAAACAGAGACAACAACACACAGACAAAAAAAAAATTTACAGGAGATTTACAAATTGGCAAATAAATAAGTGTATAAACAATTGTGCTATAAATGATAATGGAATAGGATTGAGTGAGATGCAGGAATGTTCTAGGATGGAGGGGTAACAAATAAATATAAGGATATTGCACATTTTTGCATAAGTTTAAGTGGGAAACATTTAACTGTTCAGTTAAATGCTCCCATTGGAATGCTTTTTTCTGACACTCCTAAAACCACAGTACAATTTTTTTTATCAGTATTTGTCTACAATGAAAGATACAAACATGTTTTGAGTAGTTTCAGCCCATTTTAGTTCATGTAAGTGGATTAACAGTATACTTTTAGGTTAAATTAATTAGCTTATTTCAATTCATCCATTAACAAATTACCAGCAAAACATTTTCAAAGCTATAAAAAAAAAAACGAATCTACACATAATATGTGATTGAAATCCCAAACGTTCATAAATAATAGCTCAAATCTAGCTAGCTTACCTCTTATAGTTAACCTCTTTGGTTGTGATGCTAAAAGACTTATTCCGATGACACTGAGCCATTTCTGTAAATATTCAACAGAAGCGTGTCAGTTACATGTAAGAAAGTGTCAGGGAAAGTTGTATGTATTATTTTTGTGATTTTAGGGATTAAATTTACCTGAAATCAGTAAAAACAACAGTGATAGACTCCCTCCACTCCCGTTTAAATGCGGCTCAAATGTTCAACACGTGCGACCATCAAACATATAAAAGTTACACAGCCTTTACATAATAGTACATAAAATTAGAAACTTGTCCTGAAACTTGATAACATATTGTTTAAGTTGATAGTAGGCCTAAACTGAATGAGAATAAAGGATCTATATAATATAATAAAATATAATAGATTTAAAATGGTAAACTTAGTGTAGAAACATAATGCAGTGCATAAACACATCGATTAAAAATTATCTGAAGCATGAATATAATTTCAGAAATGGCCTATTTAAGCACACACACACGCAACACATGTATTTTAAAAATATATTTCAATATATCTAACAGTGCTTCACATATATGTGAATATATTACCTTTCCGTATGGGCTGTGTTGTTATCTATAAAAGTAAATACAAAATACTTTTAATAATGTTTAAATCTGAAGAATAAACAGACCACTCAATAACATTTATTTTAGGTCTGTGTGAATACAAATGAAAAATCATTAGAAGTAATCTTTTGTCTTTATTATCTCTTGCTGCTTCAGGCTCATTACTTTAACTGATGGTTATTGTTTATGCTAATACATTTTTGGGGTAACCTTTTCAGTGGTGAGTGTAAAATGGTAGCCCCAGTGAGTTTTTTTAAAAGACGACCGTTATTTTAGAACGTTCCCATTAGCGCGAAAACGCAGTTTGAATTTGGCAGTTATGCGACGTCACCGAACGTTCTAAATCCCATATGTGCTCAAAAGGTTAAGTGTGAATGCAGGCGTGACCGTCCCTGATATTATGCTGATTGGATTAGAGTTGGTGAAAATCCTGGCCTCCTGGAGTCTGTATAAACTACAGTGATTCAGTGTTTTAATCAGTCTTGATGATTGCAGCGCCACACAGAACCATCCCGATCAAGAACCTGATGAAGATCCGATTTTTTTTTTCTCGTCTGAATAAATGTCCGCGTCCAGAGTAGACGAAGTCGACACAGAACGCTGTAGTATTCATGCCAGACCAGCGTGTAGCGCTGTAATTCTGACACAGAGATACACTAAAACCGGAGAAGAAGACTTCGACAGTGCGCATAAACCTTGCGCGCGGTATACAACAAACACGGAACAATGCATTTATTGATCTGTGTTAATGTTAGTTAATACAAGGACAGTCGCTCAGTGTGTGTTCATGTTGTTGTTACGTGACGTAGCGGTGTGTGACTCGGAGCGAGAGCGACGTCTTCAGATTTATTCACTCCGGGACCCGGTTTAAAGAAATATCGGGTTCATTCTCCTCAAATCCATCTGTTCTGATCTTCACTTCCAAGTTTCCTGAAGGTGTTACTGGATGTGGTATGGGTTTAAAATGTCTAAAACTATCTTCGCTAATATAATCAAATGTATGTGTACTTTTTAATACCCCGTTTAGGACATAACGTTACCTCTAGAGTTTTTTTTTATAAACTGCTTAAAGCATCTTATATTTTATAAACTGAACATCATTCACTCCTGACAATGATAGATGAGGAGTAACACCTGAGTGTTGTCAATTTATTTTATTTTTTTGCTGTTTGATATAACTGAACATGTACAGATTTAATCTGAATCATATTTATTTATTCTGGATTTTTTTTATAAAGATAACGTTTTTTTACTTAATTCTTAACGGGAAATATCTCAAATGCTCATAGTTAATTGTGAATTGATAGCACTTCACAGTTGCTTGTGTCAGACAGAAGATCTGGGCTGTGTTCGAAATGGCATACTTGCGTACTGCCCAGTACACAGTGTATACTGCCTGCTAGTATTTAAAGAATAGTGTGTGAAACAGTATACAATAAGCAATAAATATTTCAGAGTAGTATGCTTAAGTCACATGACAAACACTGAACATTAATCCAGCACAGCTGTCAAGATTGTTACTTTACAAATGAGCAAACCATTCTTAATTTTTTTTTTTTTTTTTTTTAAACAAAGGCTTGTTAATAAGCCTTCATACTAGTGAACAATGCTATATTGCCCAATTTAAGTCATTTCATATTTGATTAACTTTACATATGGGAGAGAACTAAAAAAACATGGAGCTGTCTTTAATTATATTTTTAGTAGTTACACTAAGTGCAAATAATGATAAATTCTCAAATAGCAGCATTTTCTAAATTGTAGTTAGGTGGCAGATATTTATACTTCAGTACTGTAGTACAATATAAAACAGTATGCAATAACATTGTGTAAATTATCCTATAAATAAATTTTAATGGATTAATGCCACTTCATTGGGACAAAAACTTAAAGGCAGGGTAGGTAATAAATGTATAAACAACTTTCTTCCAAATTTGTTTAAACTTTCTATATATATCAATGCATAATTAAAATGTAAGTACTCTGATAAAAAGAGTATAAAAATCGAGTGACTCTAGACCGTTTAATCTGTATTAAACACAGCTCATTATTTCCATTTCGGGACGAAACAAAGGATTGGCTTAGGCGACTGTCACTCTCTCGCAACCATGGCAACCACCCTTTTGCCACACATGACCTGCCCACTTGCGCGCGCACGTTTGATTTGAGGAATTCAAGAGGCACGGATCCTAGGAATACCAAAACAATGGCAGAGAAACAGCAAGCAAAATTCACAGTACCAGCCTATGCAGTTAGTGAAGGCAAACCAGGCAAAAAAAGGAAGACAGTAACAGTACAAGAAAAGGCAATGAACAAAAAGTCTTTGGATAAACAAAGAAATAAAACGTGAGTTAATATCGGCGTGGCTTTCCAGCGATGGCGAGAACTGAGGGAACTCAAGGGGCTGAAAAGTAACTCCTTGATGGCTTTATTTCTGCTGGACAGGTAAATCTTTCTTTTTGTATTTTGATCATACATATTTTTTTCATGAAGCATTTGTCATTAGCACACGTAGCTGCGTAATATAGCTAACATAACATTACTTAGCGAGCCGTAGTAGAGACGATAAAGCCCAGAAGGGAGGGGGTGGAGTGAATGGAAATAATGAGCTGTCTTTAAAACAGTCGTGAGAGGTCTACAGACACTCGATTTTTATACTTTCTTTTTCAGAGTACTTACATTTTAATTATGTATTGATATATAAATAAAGTTTAAACAAATTTGGAAAAAAGTTTTTTATACAATTTTTTTTTTTTTTTTTTTTTTTTACCTACCCTGCCTTTAACTAAAGCATATACACAACCATGTCTTTTTGAGGCATTTTATTTCCACTTTTTAAATATTTACTTGATTTTTATTGAAAACAAAAGTCTTTCTGATCTGGTGTATGATGAGATATGGAGAAGAACGAGTTTGAGATAAGCCGGAATCAAACAGCTCACTGCACCACTGATGCTTCAGAAATGAACGAGTCTTTTGCAGCACTGTTAGTCAAAATTGTCAAACTGTCTCTGCCAACAAATTGGTCTTTTTGTTTTGAAGTAAATACACTCCATAATTGAAATATTATTTTGATTTATATATTTTATTTACATGTTATATTGCTGCAACATTATTATACATTTTATTTTTCCGTGCCTCCAGTTCACTCACATTTGAAAATGAAAGGTCACATGGAGTGTGTTGCATTCTGGGAAGCAGTATCACATCTAGTAGGGATGTGCGAATCGATCCTGAAGTATTGATATATCGATCCTGATGCGAGAATCAAAAGTATCGATACTCAAATAAAAAGTATCGACACTAAGGTGTTTTTATTTACCAGTGATTTTATTAAATAAAAAATAATTCCTTACAATATGCCTTAAATTGGACGAAGAATTAGCAATTTAAATTGCAAATAATTGTGTGGAAGGGATTTTCCTGCTGAACACACACATGCATATGTTGTAAGGCAGAATCGATCAATTACAGAGAGCATTCATTCACTTCTGACAGTGCATTTAAATAGAACACAGCTTCTGTACTGATTTCAGTGTACTTGAGTTATGTTTAGCAGATTCTGGGAAATATAGTAGGTCATCCGGGTATTCCATGCATACATAAAATTTGCATACTATGCACAGCGTTCATACTGGATACTGCAGCAATAGTAAGAGTAGTACGATAGTATGGCATGTTGACCACAACCTCTGTGTTGTTGATAACTTAAGGAATCTGTGATTCATCTCTTACAGATCCACGTGACACATTGTTATAAAGATGGCATTTATTAAAGTCGAGAGTGAAGACATAAAGATTGAAGAAATATTCAGAGTCAAACATGAAGATACTGAGGAACAAACAAAGATGAAGTTTATTAAAGAGGAGAGTGAAGACATGAAGGTTGAAGAAACATTCAGATTCAATCATGAAGATACTGAGGAACAAACAAAGATGGAGTTTATTAAAGAAGAGAGTGAAGAAACATTCAGAGTCAAACACGAAGAAACTGAGGAACAAACAGGTTGGTTTTCGTTCTCAAACTGAACTCACTCATTTGACCCTTAAAATGTCTAACACTACAGAAAAGTAATAACATTTTTGAATAATGCCACATAGGTGTTGTAATAAAAGTAGTTTTATTTTACATGGCGCTGGTCACCTCAGGTGTATGGAAGCATATGGGTAGCAATATTCAATTTGGAATGCAATATGTAAAATGGCAATGCATTTCTGTATTTACATTTACATTATCCAATACATTTGTGCCACGTTTGGTGCAAAATTAAATTACATAATTTTAATTTGCCATTTCATACACTAGTTTTAATATGTAAATTGAATACTAATTTTAACACTTTATAAGTTGAAAAATTTAAATGTATTACAGAAATGATTAGATATGTATAACATATTCAAACAAAAACTGTGGCAAAATTATCATTCAAATGCTATTTTCTTAATTGCATTAACACTCACAGTCAAGACACTTACGATTGCATTTTCATTCAATGTCCCGCAATGAATGTAGCAAAATTCAATGTGCACATCGAAAATGCATTCCGAGCCGATCACGTCTTCGCCCCCTTCCACCATGTCAATCACTGCGTGAACAAGGCGGAGCTTGCAGAAGGTCAAGAGACTCGAGACTCAAGAGGATTCAAGTGAGAGAACATGGACAAGACAGTTGGTCCGTGTATGTTTTGATCATTTCGGTTTATGGCTTCAATATTTCATTCGCATTTGTGGGCGGAGCAGAAACGCTGCTTTCATCTGATTGGTCTAATTGCTCCACCTTCATCTTGGTCTTTTGAATTCAATGAAAATGCAATCGTAAGTGTCTTGACTGTGAGTGTTAATGCAATTAAGAAAAATAGCATTTGAATGATAATTTTGCCACAGTTTTTGCTTGAACATGTTATACATATTTGTTAATTTCTGTAATACATTTTAATTTTAATTTTGCAACTTATAAAGCTTTAAAATTTGTATTAATTTTACATATTAAAACTAGTGTATGAAATGGCAAATTAAAATTATGTAATTTAATTTTCATTTTCATTTTGCACCAAACGTGACACAAATGTATTGGAAAATGTAAACGTAAATACAGAAATGCATTGCCATTTTACATATTGCATTGTCATTTTGCAAATTACGTTCCAAATTGAATACTGCTACCCATATGCTTCCATACAGGTGGACAGACATAATAATAATAATAATCAGGGCTCGCAAAATTTCAAAATCCCTGGTCGCCCTTTGGGCAGGTACTCTTGAGATTTTGTAACAAGCCCAAATAAAAAAAAAAATTTTTTAATGAAAATATTAGGGCTGAAACGATTCCTCGAGTAACTCGATTACAAAAAATGATCAAGGCAAATTCCTCTGCCTCGAAGCCTCTTTTAATTTATTTTAAATCTCACGTCAGGTTCTTTCGCAATGATTTTTTTAATGTGACACAAGGTGTTTACGTCACCCACAAAGCGGAAGGAGACACAAGCACTGCGCTGAGATCGCATACTGCAAGGAGTCAGCAGTGTTTTGATTTGAGGGCGCGGGCAAATGTAAAGAGAATGACTATTGTTCAGCAGAATGTACATAGCCTACTACAAAAAAAAAAATTCAAACATTATTTTTAAGGTTTAATCACACAATATTTCTTCCATGTTTTATTTTTAATAGTAAATCCCCTTTGTTTACCAAAAAGTTAAGTTTTCAATAATTAAAAGATAAATTAAATTAATGTTTTATGTGTTTAATGTGCATCTCAGAAAATGCTTTATTTAAAACCCCAACTGAATGGCACTTAAATGCACTTAATTCATCTGTCAACTTTATTGTCATTGTTCACAGTACAAGTACAGACAGAGAAACAATGGGTAATAATTAAATGTTTATTTTTGATGTATGCATTGCATTCTATGCATTTAAAAAATAAAAAAAAAATTCTAAAAAAGGAAACTTAGTCATTAATTTTAAGAGACCCAGGAGTCTTATTTTCTCTTGCATAATTAATATTGCACTTTAAGCAAAAACACATTTTATCCGATTACTCGATTAATCGATGGAATTTGTGGTAGAATACTCGATTACTAAAATATTCGATAGCTACAGCCCTAGAAAATATAGAAAATCAGATAGGAATTTAAATGTCAATTCAAATATTTGTAATACACAAATATAAACAAATCTGGAGGAATGAATTTTCAGTATTTACAGGTTATCTTCAGGTTTCTTAAAAGTAAATTTAAGGCAATTTATGACCCATTTTATGAGCTGAACAAGAAATGAACACTGTATGAGTGGTGTTGCACAATGTCTATGGTAACATACAGTATTGAGCCATAAAATTACATGATTTACAGTTCAGATACAGATAAATCTCTAAAAATAAAAATCTTATATAACAGCATTTCAGCCTTTATCCTTAACGGGATAAATCAAGCATATAAATTGTCAATTTAAGACATATAAATGTTACTGTCTTAATTGTCTAGATTTTTAGAAGGCACATTTACTTCTTTCTCATTTACAACTCTGTTTGCTGCGTAAAAACATGAGTTGATATTTGCATTGATCTGACCATAAACGGCAAGAAAGGCTTGTTGGAAATGCAAATTCATTCTGTAGACCTCTTGAAATTATAATTAAGACATTTCTTATACCATTTAACTTATTTACAACTTTTTATGGCCTTAAGTTTTATACTACTCACTTCAGGAGTTTTTAAAGACCTGCTGGAGATCTGCGTTGTGCTGATACAATTTGGTAGCCCTACTGGAAAAAATGAAAGCCCTGGGATGTCAGGTTAGCGATTTTGTAAGCCATGATAATAATTATAATAATAACAATACATTTAAATTATAATGCACTTTTATAACACCCAAAGCACTACAAAAATGTAATAAAAAAATATATTAATATGCATAATTCAGTGATACAATATAAAACAGCTAAATAAATCTAATCAAAACCCTAATAAACGGTTTAATCCTAAGCAATTTTAAAGAGGTGGATTTTCAACAGTTTCTTAAAAGTACTTAGTGTAGTAGCACTTCGAACATTCGAAGGAAGCATATTCAAAAACCTCAGAGCGGCACGAGAAGGCTCTCTGTCCCATAGTTTTTAATCTGGAGTGGGGCTGATAAAGAAGAAGCATATTAGCAGAACGAAGAGGACGAGAAGGCATGTAAGGGGTAACTAATCAAAAACATAAAAAGGAGCCAATTCATGCACAGCTTTATAAGGTAAAACAAGCATTTTAAAACCAATATGCGATTGACCTGGAAGCCAGTGGAAGTTAAAGTGGACACCACTGATGTACTACCATGAGGCTGTGTGAGTGAGAACACATAGATTTTGCTGATAGAACAGTGTAATGAGAATTCCAGTAATCAATTCTTGAAGTGATAAAAGCATGGATGATCCTTTCGATATCGGTCCTAGAAAGTAAAGTCCTAATCCTAGCAACATTTCTGAGATGATAAAATGCTGATTTGGTAACACTCCAAATGTGAGCCTCCAGTGTCAAATTGACAGCAAAAACAAGAATACAAGCTTTTTTAGAGGGCAGTACATTCAGAAAGTATTGCAGAACAAACTGTAACATCAGACTTTGAACTGATGTATCATCGGCATAAAAATGATACCCAAGACTCTTTTCTAATGATTTGCCCCAGAGGAAGCATATAAATGCTAAATAGTATGGGCCCCAAAACAGAACTTTGAGGGACTCCTAATTGGACCTGACTGTTTCTCAGAACAACAAACTGGGATCTGTTTGTAAGGTAGGATCTGAACCAATCAAGCACAGTGCCAGAGATACCAATGCAAACTCTTTAAGTCTGCCAAGTAATATAGAAAGACCTAAGTCCCTTTCACACTGCCATTCCATAAAATACACTGGTAATGTGTCCCTGCAGTTGTTCCCGGGTCACTAGATTTTCACTTTCACACTGCCAGTGATTACCCGTATGGTCCCGTAAAAACACGTGATATCAGTATGTGACGTGTAATGTACGAGTCGAAAATGCTAGGCACGTTAACTTTCACTTAAGCTTGCGAACGATCTCCGCTTCAGCGCGAAAAGTGAGGAACTAACTGATCTCTGCTTCATTACAGTTTGCACATATTGTTTCGTAGCGTACGTTGATCTGCCTTCAAAACAGCCGTGTGATAACGTGCGTCATCAACATACCTTTTACGGCATTAGCTCTGGCTTTTGTTCACACAGCGCTCGTTCTGGGTCATGGCGCACTCAAGGCTGGGGTTTGTAATGCTGTTTTGTTGAGAAAGCGAAACCAGTTTGATTGGCCTTCCAAAAGAAAGAAATGTATATTTAATTAATTTATTTTTTTTGCATAGATGTGTTTGACACATGAAAACTGTAACAATGTATATTACGAGGTAACACAATGTAACCTTGCTCTCACTTGAAATGTGACATTAAGTCCTTAAATTTGCAGCTGACCAAAGTGTGGGAACCCTGAATGGTGTTCATTTTTATGTCTTTTTTGCGTTAGACCTGATGACACTGAAAGAGGAGAGTCAAGAACTCAATGAAAAGGAAGGAAACTTTAATTCTGACAAGACACAAAAAGGAGCTCAAAAGGTGGCAAACAGAAGTTGTGGACAGTGTGGAAAGAGTTTCAAAGAGCATGGAAAACTCAATTCCCACATGAGAATTCACACTGGAGAGAAACCTTTTGTCTGCCAACAATGTGGAAAGAGTTTTACAGAAAAAGGACACCTTAAAAACCACACAAGAATTCATTCTGGAGAGAAACCTTACACCTGCAAACTTTGTGGAAAGAGCTTCAATCAAATAGCTCACCTTAAAATCCACACAAGAATTCATTCTGGAGAGAAACCTTACACCTGCAAACTGTGTGGAAAGAGCTTCAATCAAAAACCCAACCTTAAAACCCACATGAAAATTCACAGTGGAGAGAAACCTTTCAAATGTTCTCAATGTCAAAGGTGTTTTACATATAAACATAACCTTGAAGTCCACACAAGAATTCACACAGGAGAGAAACCATTCACCTGCCAATTGTGTGGAAAGAGTTTCATTCGAAAACCGACCCTTAACTTCCACATGACTGTTCACAGTGGAGAGAAACCTTTCATATGTTCTCAATGTGGAAAAAGTTTTATATATAAACACCACCTCAAGGAGCACATAAGGATTCATTCTGGATAAAAACATTTCACCTGCCAACAGTGTGGAGAGAGTTTCACTAAAAGAGGAGACCTTAACAAACACATGAAGATTGACACTGGAGAGAAGCCCTTTACATGTGATCAGGGTTTCAGACATAAAGTTACTGTTAAACATGTACAACCATACCGGTTTGATTATTGGTGAATGTGATTTAACTGCTAAATTCAAATATGCTTTCGTGCTTTGGCTGGTGCTGAGCCAGAGATGGACTTCATGCTCAGCGCTTGTTATATGTGTGCTTTAATAAAAACAAATGGAAGCATTAAAATGTTCCTTAAAAATTATTTGGAGATAAACAAATTCAGAAACTGCAAGTTATGTCACCTTAAAAAGTTCCTCTGAAACAACTAAAGCCCCCCCCCCCCCCCCACATGATTGTAAACTACCTCTCTTCTCTATCCATAATTCTCACTTCGGGGGTCATAAAATTTGTGCTTCTTTTGTTGTAAATGTTGTGAACATAGCTTTATACATAGTTGTTTATATATAGCAGAAACAAAACAGCCACTTTATCGATGCATGACTCAGCATAGATGTGCACATTCTTGGTAGTATTCTGGCATCTACAACAAAAGAAACAATTTTCACAACCATGATTTGTATTTTTGCACATAAAGGTTAAGCGTAATGCAGCATTTGGAACTTTAAATGGTCTACCTTTTATTTGTGTGCACTCACAATATCAACAAAACATTGTGCTTTTATAAAGTAAAGAATTTTAACATGATGCACTTTTATGCCTTGTCTTGAACAGGAGCAATTTACAAAAATGAACCGAAACTCAGCTAATAACATGCCTCACATATCTATGGAAAACATTAAATTACTATTTAAATAAATAATACAAACTTATCACAAACAATCATAGTTTGTAAAGATGCATTTCTCTTTAACAGTGCATTCATTGTGGAGATGGCAAGTCAGAATAGGTCTTGTGTAGTTTCCACCAGCACGCAAATTTTTTCATCACTAATTGATGGATGTTTAAAATATGAAAGTAAGGAGAAGCCTAAAACGGGCCTTAGTGTCTGAACTATGATGTGAAAAGTGGACAAATTGCCCGCCAAGCTAGTATATCTTTATAAAGGCGGATGGATTCTATGAATGCAAACATGCTGTAGCGGCGCATAAAGAACAATCCAAAGACCGCTAAGGAGCTGAGTGGAGGAATAACTTTCGTGATGTGTTTCCTTAAAAGCTTAACTGTTGTTTTATTTGTACAGGCTTGTACGGTCAACAAAATATGTGCTCCAGCACTCACCCCCATTCTTCTCTTTCCAACGGACCCTCCCCACAGGTGTTTTAACCCCACTTAATGAATAACACTCCCATAAACATTAGGTCACATGACTTTCCCATTACATGGCTATTACACATGCAAATTGATCACGAAGAGTTAATGTCCAACTTGTGGTGGTACCTGAGTCAGCAGATGGGGGAAATGGCATTCAGTTTCTCCAGGAGCATCAAACAAAGTCGGTCCCTTCCCTCAAGGGTGGTAGAAAGATATCTAGGGGGCTCACCTTACTTATGGCAATCCTGAAGATACAAACCTCCCTCGAACACTCTTCTTTCATCTCCTCAGATATTAGGATAGGGAAGTAATTCTTAACGGAGCCAGAGCACCCCAGTCAGAAATAATTCATGATGATTTTTTGTTTTATTTTGGGGTTTTTTTTGTACAGTGCCGTATTGAACAAAATTATAAACCCAACACTTTTGTTTTTGCCCCCATTTTTCATGAGCTGAACTCAAAGATCTAAGACTTTTTCTATGTACACAAAAGGCCTATTTCTCTCAAATATTGTTCATAAATCTGTCTAAATCTGTGTTAGTGAGCACTTGCCAAGATAATCCATCCACCTCACAGGTGCGATTAGACTGCATAATTATTGCACAGCTGTGCCTTAGGCTGGCCACAATAAAAGAATGCTTTAAATTGATCAAAAGTGAAGATAAAGACATTACAAAAATATATATTTCAGATAAATGCTGTTCTTGCTATTGATCAAAGAAACCTGAAAAAAGTATACTCGGCTGTTTTAAACGTAATAATAATAATAGCTTTTTTTGAGCAGCAAATCAGAATATCTGAATGGTTTCTGAAGGATCATGTGACTGGAGTAATGATGCTAAAATATTCAGCTTTGAAATCGCAGGAATACATTATATTTTAAAATATAAATTTAAATCTACTTTCCAGTAGTTTTGTAAATAATAAGTACATATTTTTGTTACTATTTTTTTTGTTACCTGTGTACTTACATAGTAACTAAATGTGTATGTAGTATGTAACCACAGTGTAAGTACCGTATTTTCCAGACTATAAGTCACACTTTTTTTCATAGTTTGGCTGGTCCTGCGACTTATTTATCAAAATTAATTTGACATGAACCAATAGAAAACATTACCATCTCCAGCCGCCAGAAAGCGCTCTATACTGCTCAGTGCTCCTGTAGTCTACACTGAGCAGCATAGAGCGCCCTCTCACGGCTGTAGACGGTAATGTTTTCTCTTGGTTCTTGGTTCTAAATAAATGCGACTTATAGTCCAGTGCGACTTAAATGTTTTTTCCTCATGACGTATTTTTGGACTGATGCGACTTATACCCAGGTGCGACTTATAGTCTGAAAAATATGGTACACATTGGTACATAGTATCTATAGCTGTAATATTTCTGTAACTACACATATGTAACAATCCTCAGGATGGTTTGTGTAAATACAAATGTGTAACAGGTCATATTTAACTGGTCCCACTTTATATTAGGTGGCCTTAACTACTATGTACTTACATAAAAAAATAAGTACAATGTACTTATTGTGTTGTAAAACACTTTTGCTGCTATTGAGGTGGGATGGGGTAAGGTTAGGGAGAGGGTTGGAGGTATGGGTAAGTTTAAGGGTGGGTTAAGGTGTAAAGTATGGGTCAACAGTGTAATTATAAATGTAATTACAGAAATTAAATACAGATGTAATTACATGTAGTAGTTTTTTTTAAAATATAAGTACAATGTAAAAACATGTATGTACACAATAAGTACATTGTACTAAATTATTAATTAAAATGTAAGTACATAGTAGTTAAGGCCACTTAATATAAAGTGGGTCCGGTTTAGGAATATGTAAAGTGGTAGGGGTTAGATCTCGAGTTGGAGTTGGTGTACCTACATGATAACTCCTCAGGAACTGTCCACTTAATATAAAGTGTAACATTCTGGACACCAACCACAATTTATATGTAAAGCCTAACTTTACTGGCTGCTGCTGTGTAACATCAGAGTAATTACATGATAAATCTAATATAAAGTAACACTTTTGTTACACATTTGTACTTTCATTACCAAAAAGTGTTGATACCAATGTCCTGTTACACAAACATTAGAGCTGTAGATACACTGTGGTTACATACTACATACACATTTAGTTACTATGTAAGTACACAGGTATTAGGGACACTTAATATAAAGTGGGTTTATAGTATATAGTATGTGAGTAGGCACAACAGAATGCAAATTAAGTATACTTACGTCCGAATCTCGTGAGAATTATTGCAATTGTCGCCTACTCTTTTATGAACACAAAAGATTCAAACATACTCATTCGCTCGCCTACTGTTTTTTCCATACTTTATAGTAGAGAAGTATGCGATTTCGGATGCATCCATTGTGTTTATGTTGGTGTAGTTGACACTTTGAACCGTTAAAAGTCAAGCTGACCCCTCCGTCCTCTTCTTTCCACTCACGAACTCATTACAGTTGGTTTGTAAACGAAGATTAAAACAACAATAGCATTATAATATAACATTGTAACATCCTTAAAGAACATTCGAAAATTTACAGTGAATTAATTTCAAACATGGGATAGTTTTAGGCTACAGTCTACTGATCAAAAATTCAAAGAATTTCTGCATGCTATTATTGTTAAACAGCCATTATATATATACATATATACATACATATATATATATAGATTACAAGCTAAATGTTTTCATTTTGGTTCATTCTTGGTTAAAAAACAAATCCTTCCAGTTCCATATGCAGAGCAAATTGAGAACGTTCCAGCATTTAGCAATAAGTCTTATTAACTCTGTTTTAAATGCATTTAGCATTTTTGACTTATGCCTTTACTGTTTGACCAAAAATTTAGTATTTTCTGTTTCAGCTGTTTTGTCGCGCTGGTGCCTCACGCGCACATATTCATCCCTGCCATTCCGCATAAGCAGTGGTATTTTTGCTCATAAACTCTTTAAATTAATATATATTTATTCATTTTTTTGTTTATAACTTAGCCTATATTATATACTGCAATTATATTTATCCATTAAAATTATATATTTATAATTCTTGTTCTGATGGTTAAATATAAAGTATTTGTTGTGAAATGAAGGGAACAAAAAATATCCTGTTGGTTCATTATAACACTATTAGGCCTGCTGTTATTTATACATGACTCTCTCATGACTTTTTCTTCTCACAAACTTAATTTACTTTTAGAATGTTTAAAAAAAAACATGCAGCAAACAAAAATAGGCAATTAATCGGTTAAAATGTGTTACTGTTGGTTAACAAATTTCCATGATATACTTAGGAACAGAGTCTAGGCTATGTTCATAACGATTTACAAGGTTCGTGTATTTTATCCAGTTTTTTTTTTTCATTGCATCTGAAAACTACTTTGTTCAAGCTTTGGTGCAGAACATGCCTCCCGCATTGCTCAGATGTGGATGATTTCAAAATGTTTGATATAAAGCTTTCTGTCACATTTTATACAGGAATTGTTAATTTAAAAAAAATTAATTATATTGTTAGTTTTATGCTAAAATGCAATCAAGGTCTTCGGAAACTATATAGAGTACAAGTTCATTTAGGCTATCTTGTGATATTTTACCGTTTCAATTTATAAACTTGAGATTTCAGTCAGTTTAATAGTATTGAAATTCAAGTTGAATTTTATAATAAATAAATATATATATATATATAATACAGACCAAAAGTTTGGACACATTAAAATTGTAGAGTCACACTGAAGGCATCAAAACTATGAATTAACACATGTGGAATTATATATGGAATTATATACATAACAAAAAAGTGTAAAACAACTGAAAATGTCATATTCTAGGTTCTTCAAAGTAGCCACCTTTTGCTTTGATTACTGCTTTGCACACTCTTGGCATTCTCTTGATGAGCTTCAAGAGGTAGTCACCTGAAATGGTCTTCCAACAGTCTTGAAGGAGTTCCCCGAGAGATGCTTAGCACTTGTTGGCCCTTTTGCCTTCTGTCTGCGGTCCAGCTCACCCCTAAACCATCTGGATTGGGTTCAGGTCCGGTGACTGTGGAGGCCAGGTCATCTGGCGCAGCACCCCATCACTCTCCTTCTTGGTCAAATAGCCCTCGATGCCTTCAGTGTGACTCTACAATTTTCATAGTCATGAAAATAAAGAAATCTCTTTGAAAGAGGTGTGTCCAAACTTTTGGTCTGTACTGTATATATATATATATATATGTTGTGATTTCCATTACAGTGGCATTCCTTAATGGGTTCAATGCCGGAATCAATCCCAGGACGTGTTTGCTTTCACACAGAAGGCAACCCGGCAAATTGCCGCCGGTTACGATCGCTATTCATTCATTGTCAAAATGGAGTCCGAACTAGTTTTCTCACAATCATTAATACATTTACCCACAATAAGAATAGCAGATGTTGTTCGTTTTGTTGACAGTTTTCAGGGAGATGTGAGGCGATCAAAATTGGACGGGTTATAAATTCTTTTTTGAGAAATTCGTTTTTGATTATCAAGGTATGTATTATGTTATACAGCTGCCATGATTGTTAATTTCTGAATGATCAATCTTGTTTTTGTGGTTTAATTTAGTGGTTTAATAATAATAAAAATGTCCTGTTAATAACTGTGTTTGTGTGTGTGTTTGGACACTTCAGTCTGAAACATTATTTTAAGGAAAGTGGTAATTTTGGCCAGGTGCTATTGGTCATTAAAAAAGCGTGAGGAACCACATCAGCTTGAGGTAACGTTAAATGCATTCAGTATTCAGCTAAAGGCTGTTTATAATGCATTACTTGTCTTAGTATCAATATCAAACATAGTTTATAAAGTCTAGTAGTAACAGCACCATCTGCAGTTAGGATTAAGTTAGCATAGCATGTGGTACTGCATACATAATTGTGCATATGAATATATGAAAACACACATGCACTCACACTATACATTATACATATGAGTATAATATATGTACATATTTGATATATTCAATAAACAATAACAAACAATAGCTGTCCCAAACATACAATACACAAACCCAGGTAAACACTAAAGTGTTAAATATGTGAAATACATGCAAGCCTTTGTATCACTTTCTTTAGATCACACTTGAAACCAGCACCCCGCCTCAGCTGAATGCATTTACATGCTCGTGTGCTGCTGGAAGAAGTTTGTGCAACCATTTGCACCACATTTTAGTATATGCTAGGCACCAGGAATTTTCCAGCTGCCCTTGCATGCACAAGGTAAAATGAAAAAGGAAACCACTGATCCTTTAAACAGTTTTAATTTGACAACATATAACAATAAATAAGCAGTATTAAATAAGTCACCATTAATTAAAAAAAGTATGGTCTCCAAAAAAAACATCAGGGACAGATTGATCTTCTGCAGAAAGTATAGTGAATGGACTGCTGAGGACTGGGGCAAAGTCATATTCTCCGATGAAGCCCCTTTCCGATTGTTTGGGGCTTCTGGAAAAAGGCTTGTCCGGAGAAGAAAAGGTGAGCACTACCATCAGTCCTGTGTCATGCCAACAGTAAAGCATCCTGACACCATTCATGTGTGGGGTTGCTTCTCATCCAAGGGAGTGGGCTCACTCACAATTCTGCCCAAAAACACAGCCATGAATAAAGAATGGTGCCAAAACACCCTCCAACAGCAACTTCTTCCAACAATCCAACAACAGTTTGGTGAAGAACAATGCATTTTCCAGCACGATGGAGCACCGTGCCATAAGGCAAAAGTGATAACTAAGTGGCTCGGGGACCAGAATGTTGAAATTTTGGGTCCATGGCCTGGAAACTCCCCAGATCTTAATCCCATTGAGAACTTGTGGTCAATCCTCAAGAGGCCGGTGGACAAACAAAAACCCACTAATTCTTTTTTTTTGCTATTTTGTGTTTATTTTGATCTTTCATTTCAGTACAATCACAACACAATATATTTCAGTTTACATAATGCTCATTACAATCACAAAGTGTTTTAACAAATGCAGGTATGAACAATTACTTACTGTGTTTTAAGTATGACTTGTACTTTAGGTTTGTTCGATTGTTTCAAAATATAATTTATTTCCCTTTTTTACAATTTTTTATAATAAAAACAAAAACAAAAAAAACACAAGAGCAAAAATAAAAATAGAAACTATATACATCCAGGGAAAGAACATGTGTCTTAGTTATACTCAATCCTTAACAACCTCAGATGGCTTCTTCTATTCTCAAATGACTTATGGGAATGATTATTACATACACATATAAACATATATTATTAACATATATATTATATATTAATCTTGATCTATTTAAGTATAGAAGCAAAATCTGATCTTCTTTCGGATACATATGCAACCCAATTCCTCCATTTTTCCAGAAAAACATCTCTCTTTAAGTTAACAAAAAAGGTAATCTTTTCCATCATATAAATCTCTATGGTCACATCTATCCAGTCATCTAATGTCGGTCTCTCTTGTTGCAACCATTTGCGAGTGATTGCCTTCTTACTGGCTGCTAAAAGGACACCCATCAGATATTTGTTATCTACTGCAATAGTTTCTAAGTTAACACAACCAAAATACAGTAGTTTGAATTCTAGAGGTATGTCTCTTCTAAAAATATGTTCAAGAGCATCCTGTAATTCTTTCCAATATTCCTGAATATGTAGGCATTCCCAAAATATACGATAATGGTTTGCTTCATTGCATACACAGTTTCGCCAACATTTTGAAGTGTTATTACTGTATTTGGCTGTTTGTATTGGTGTTATAAAATATCTAATAATGTTTTTCCAACAATACTCCTTCCAATTTAGTGACCTAGTTGATTTCCACTGAAATTTCCATACAGTTGACCATTCTTCATCAGAAAAAAATATTCCACTTTCTGTCATCCATTTCTCTTTGATATAACTTGTAGAGTATTTTTTCATATTTATTAAGCTCTTGTATATCTGAGAGACTATCTTATATCTAATACCTGATGTATATGCTTTTTTAAGCAATTCTATTAGTGGATTAAGTTTATCTTTGAATTTCCCTTTTATTTTTTTATCATAATAACTTCGAGCCTGGAGGTATCTGTAAAAATCTTGATTTTCTAGTGAGATCTTTTCCTTCAATACGTGAAAGCTTATGATTTCACCTTTCTCAATGATTGTGCAAAAAGAAGTTATTCCCTTATTTGTCCACAACTTGAATCTATTATCCGACTGATTTGGAGTGAAGTCTGAATCATAAGCAATCCATTTAAGAATGGAAGTATATTCCAATAATTTAAATTCTTTTATCACAGATGATCAAAAACATTTAAAGTAAGCTTTGTCCATGGGTCTTCTAGCGTATCTATATATAGTCTTAAATTATTATCTGCTAATATTGCTTGTACAGGGATATTCTTTGTAGTATAGTTTTCCATATCCTTCCAAGGAGCATTATAATGTGGGTCACACCAATTCACCACTGTCCTAATTTGCGCTGCTGTATAATAATCTTTTAATGAGGGAAGAGCCCACCCTCCTTTATCCTTTGGGAGCTGCAATGTTTTAAAGCGTACTCTGGGCTTTTTCCCTTGCCAAATAAAACGTGAAAGCAATTTATCCCACTCTATGAATTGTTTTCCGGTTATTTCTAGAGGTAGGCATTGAAATAGGTAAAGATATTTTGGTAATACATTCATTTTAATTGCTTCAATCCTTGAGCTAAAACTAAAAAAGGGAATTAGATTCCATCTGGTTAAATATTCTCTGATTTTTACAGTTAGTGGGTCAAAATTCTTTCTTTGTAATTTTTCTATATTTTTCGTCAAATGGATACCTAAATATTTAAATGACTTTGTATGCCATTTTAACAAATATGTATTTTTTATATTTACAGGGGGATTATAATTATATGAAATTATTTCCGTTTTATCAATATTTAATTTATATCCAGAAAGAGGGCCAGAACTCTGAAATTGTTTCATTAGTTGAGGCAAAGACTTGGTTGGATCTCCAAGATAAATCAGTATATCATCTGCATAGCAGGCTATTTTGTGTTCCACTCCTTTTATACTGATACCTTGAATTGTTTTATCCTGTCTGATGCTTTGTACTAAGGGTTCTAAATATAGTGCAAATAATTGAGGGGACCATGGACATCCTTGTCTAGTGCCCCTTTCCAATGTAAATGATTTTGATAAATAACCATTAATCTTTATTTTTGCAGTTGGTGTATCATAGAGTGCCTGTATACTTCTAATTATATCTTTGTGAAAGACAAATTTATGTAGAACCTTATATAGATAAGTCCAATTGACTGAATCAAAGGCTTTATCAGCATCTAGACTTAGAATCACTGATTTTAATTTATTTTTCTTGATATAATTCATAACTTGCAGTGTACGCCTAATATTATCCTGTGTCTGCCTCTGACGGATAAAACCTGATTGATCTTGATTTATTAGGTTAGGCAGGAATTCTTCCATCCTTCTGGACATAATTGATGTGAAAAGTCTATAATCGACATTCAATATTGATAAAGGTCTATACGATCCACATTCTAGCTTATCTTTGCCATCTTTTGGAATAATAGATATAACTGCATCCTTCCAGGATGGAGGAGCTATTGCATTCTTTAGTACACAATTAAAAGTACGGACCAGAATAGGTATTAATTCCTTTTGGAATACTTTATACCACTCTCCAGTAAATCCATCCGGTCCTGGAGATTTATTAGATTTTAGTTTAGTAATAGCCCCTTTTACTTCATTTGCTGTTATTTCTGCTATCAGTGTTTTATTTTGCTCATCAGTAAGGGTAGGTAACTCCAATGTATCTAAAAAACAATCAATCTCCTGGTTTCTATCTTCTGGCATTTTAGAATATAATTTTTTATAATACCTTTCAAAAGTATTGTGAATATTTTCTTGTTTGGTTTGTATTGTATTGGTAATAGGATCCTTGACTTTGTATATAGTTTTATCTGCTTGTTGTTTTTTTAATTTCCATGCCAATATTTTCATAAATTTAGATCCATTTTCGTAGTATTTTTGCTTAGAAAACATAATTTTTTTCTCTATATCTTGAGTATACAGCATATTAATTTCGTTTCTTGTTTTCTTCATTTGTTCTAGTATTTTTGGGGTTTGCTTGTCCTTATGTTCTTTTTCTAATAAATTTAATAGATGCTGTAATTTTTTTAACTCCTGTTGTCGAGTTTTCTTTTTAATTGAGGCTAGTGCTATAATTTTACCTCTTAATACTGCCTTTGCAGCATCCCACAGTATGGGGGGTGTGACCTCTTCATTATCATTAATTTCTAAATAAGAATGAATCTCATTTTTAATACATATTTTAAAAGAAGGATCATTAAGAAGATTCAAGTTAAGTTTCCACAAAGTATCCTTAGATTTATTATCTAGTTTTACTGTTAGGTAGATTGGGGTATGATCACTAATATCTATCATTCCAATATCACAGCTTGTCACCCTGGTCCTATCTCTATTAAACATGAGGTAATAGTCTATCCTGGTGTAGACATTATGTGGAGGAGAAAAATGTGTATAATCCTTAGTATTCGGGTGTAGATCTCTCCATACATCAATTATGCCAATATCATTCATCAATGTGTTAATTTTCCGATGGATGGGTTTAGAAAAAATAACCTTTTTGTTTGAAGAGTCAAGCTCAGGCTGTAAATGTATATTCAAACCACCTCCACAGATCAATATAACTTGTGTTTCAGAGGATATAATCTGAAAAATCTTTTGAAAAAAGGTGACATTACTACCTGGTGGGGCATAAATGTTAAATAAAGTAACATATGTTCCATTCATCACTCCATGAACAAAAATAAATCGGCCCTCCTTATCAGCATACTCATATTTCTTTTCAAAAATAATCTTGTTGGATATCAAGATAATAACTCCTCTTCTATGCCCTGTATGATATGAAGAATAATAGATCTGGGTAAATCCCATTCTTTTAAGTTTTTCATGCTCAGTGTTACTCAGATGCGTCTCTTGTAGATATACAATATGAGCATTTTCTTTTTTCATTTTGCTTAAGATTTTTTTCCTTTTAATTGGGTTAAGCAAACCATTCACATTGAAAGAAATTACTTTTACTTCGTTATTTGCCATGTCTGCTCAATATAACATTGCTATCTAAAGGATGATAGAAGGCAAGGCACAGTCCCTGGAGAAGCAATAAACAACAAACATAACGTGCTTCCAAGATAGGGGTCAGGAACATACGACCCTGTAACAAGTAAGTAGTGGCGTCTGGCTTGGAGGGAGAACCTTCTCTTCCATAGTGGTGATTGGGGCCCTCCTGTTCACCGTCTTTACATGAGATATAAGAGAACATAACTCACGTGTCTGACGTAGATATGTGCTGTCATTCAATAATACGAAAATAGAAATTAAATTAAGATCTATCTAACGAATCAAGGACCAAAAACAGCCTTTTTCCTCTCTTTTTTTTTAAATCGTCAGTTTCGCATTATCTTCTATATGCCTGTAGACGTTCTCTGATGTCTGTCGATCTCGGTGCCTTTCTACCTCTTGTTTTACGTTGTGGAACCGTCTCCCAAGAAGTGCGCTCTAGTTGCTCAGCGAGTGATTCAGTCAGCGATGTTTTCTCCACGTTGAACCCTCTTTCCTTCAGATCCATATACGCTTCGTCAGCTGTGTTGTAGATGTGAGTTCCATCCTCATAGAACACACGTAGCCTGGCCGGATAAGGGGTCTGGAATCGAATCTTCTTTTCTTTTAGCGCTTTTTTTACCTCCGTGTATTCCTTTCTTTTTTGAAGAACCGCAGGGGGATAATCATGATCGAAGTAGATTTTTTGCTGACCCACAAATATATCCTTTTTCATCCATGCTCTCCGGATCACTTCTTCTTTCATTTTGTACCTGAGGAATTTCACTACAATCGACCTGGGTCTCGCGCTCACTCCAGGCTTAGGTGCAAGTGCTCGGTGTGCTCTCTCCACATGCAGTTCTGCCTCCGGAGGAAAATCCAACGTGTCTCGCAGAAGTTGTTCAATGTAGTCAGTCATGGGATTTTTCTCTGCGCCTTCTGGCACGTTGCATATCCTTATATTATCTCTTCTCGATCTACCTTCTTGGTCAATCTGTTTGCTTTCCAAATGCGATTGCATTTTTATCATTTTTTGCATTATCTCTTCCACGTTTTGCATTCGTGTTTCAGCTTCTTCAATGCGATCTTCTGCGTGACTAATTCTTTGGTTTGTCTTGTTTAATTCAGTCTTAATTTCATGCAGCTGACGATTATTCTCTTTGCGAAAGTTTTGAATCTCCTCCAAAATTCGTTCCAGATTGGTTTGCATGTTATCTGAGGGAGCTTGCTGACTGTTAGCATCTTGCTTTTGAGTTAACGCTAACGTATGTGTTGCGTCGGCTGCTTCTTGCTGTCTACCTTCAGTTTCTGGTACCTCCGTGTTAATTTTCCTACTCTTCTCTCTCGTTTCCATCGTTGTCCCACTATTATAGACTGTTTTAAAAAAAGCTTATGTTTTTCTCAAGATTTAGTGGACTTTTTAATTAAATCGTCGGAGGAGGCGATGAACTACGTTGCCATTCACTCAGTCGCCGGCAAAAACCCACTAATTCTGATCAACTCCAAGAAGTGATTATGAAAGATTGGGTTGCTATCAGTCAGGATTTGGCCCAGAAGTTGATTGAGAGCATGCCCAGTCGAATTGCAGAGGTCCTGAAAAAGAAGGGCCATCACTGCAAATACTGACTCTATGCATAAATGTCATGTAATTGTCGATAAAAGCCTTTGAAACGTATGAAGTGCTTGTAATCATATTTCAGTACATCACAGAAACAACTGAAACAAAGATCTAAAAGCAGCAAACTTTTTGAAAACCAATATTTATGTAATTCTCAAAACTTTTGGCCACAACTGTATTTTTAATGTGCTATATAAACGTGGACAGATCAATGAAGAACATTGATGTAAATGCTGAAAAACTCCATTCTAATATAATACAAATATTTTATTGTGTGATTCCCCCACCCCAATTTGTAATTTTAATCTGTAAAGGTGTAACTTCCATAAAACTAACATTGCTTATTTTGAATGTACTGACAGGAAGCCCAGTGTCCACTTTTCGCATCAGCAGCTGTCATATTCCTGCAGGGGGAAAAAATGTCCCTGTTTTGTTTCTATCCACAAATTATGTTCCCACTGGACAAATTTTGGAAGATCATTCATACTCCCTGAGACAGGATAGCGCTGATGTGCCTAAAAATGTTCCACCACCTATGGATGAATCTCCAGCTTATCAAACCCAAACCCTCACTATCAAATCTGAGGAATACCCAAATAGTAGCACAACTAAAGAAGAGCTGCAGTCTGAACGAAGAAAAATAATCCAGCTCGAGATTGAGTTAGAGCATTCCACAGCAGAGATTTAGTTTCTCAAATACAAAGGGCAAACGAGTAGCTGTCATGACAGGTATTCAGCCTCTCAGATGAGTGAAAGTGTGATTCGGATGGAGACAGGATTGCTCGATAAAGATACTTTCAGTCCTGTGTGTGAATATGTTGCTCGTTTTGAGGATTCCATTACGTACTTCGTTGGATGGAGACCCAAAGAAATCATCCTTGAGGACCAGATTTTCATGACCTTGATGAAAATTCGCCACAACTATACACACTTACACTTGGCTGCACTCTTTCACTGTAGTACAAGGACTGTAAGTAATGTATTAATAACATTCATAGAGTTTTTTTCACAAGGTCCTTTTTAAGGATATAATGAGTACTGTTCCCAGCCAGGAGAAAAACCAGACCTGCATGCCTTGTTCATTTCTACCTTTCCAAAATTGCAGAATGATATTGGATTGCACTGACATCAAAATTGCTATTCCCAAACAAATGGATACACAGAGACCTATTCTGCATACCGTGGCATGCAATCCTAATAATAACTATGTACATTTTAGGCAACCTTCTGATAAACAGTTTTCTTTATTAACTATGTATATATTGAACAATATTTACCGTTTACTTTTGTGCCAGCTGTGGAAGCATGTGGGACGTTAAAAAGTCTTCCAGGACTTGCAGGTTTGATTGCCAAGTGTCATCTCTGGATATGGGGATGATGACACTTTGTTTTGTGGTCCACACAGTGAAGTAGCAGGTTTCTCTTGCAGTGAGGTGAAGCCACCCCTGTACTTGATGCCAGTAGGGGTGGTCTCTGCGCAGGCTGTAAACACCCCCTTCCATACTGACACAGAAGCCCTTATTTTTGCACTGCCTCACTAATTAACTTTTCTCTTGCATCGTATGGACACTTGGCCTCCAGTATTGCAGATGACCCCACCAGACCATCTGGAGATGCTCCCAACACTCCTGATGGAGACAGCCATCTGATTTGCTGTGGTGAATGCCTGGATGGCTTCTTTCTCGTTCACAATACCCCACTGTACAGACAAAACACCCTCTAGGGCTTGTTGCTTTCCCAGCACCCTAGCAAGAAGTGGAGCAGTCACACGCTTTGACCTAAGGACAGCTCCACAGTTGCTGCCAGTCAGCTTTCCATGTCTAAATAAATGCCAGTTTGGATTGTTGCGCTGACCAGTTGTTGCCACCTGAATAGCCCTCCGTTCCTCCTCTGACAAAGCCATACTGGCCAGGATAGCTTCAGACCCCTGATGACCTACAGACTCTAAAACACTAGGAACAGAATGTGCTTCCAAGGTGTGAGGATTCTCTTCAGGCTCAGGTGAGAGAAGCCAGGACATTCCTGAGAACCTGCCCCTGTGTCTGTTCCTCAGCCAATCACGATCCTCTGCTGTTGGCTCTCGTGTCAGTGGGTTATAAGGCTCATTCGGTGGAGGGAACAGCTCCTCTACGGAGTGTGTGCTCTTAGCTGCTTTGGGCATCTTCCACTGACACGTGGTGTTTGTGCATCTGAAATTGTGGATGGCAAAGATGGCCAAAGCAGCTGCATGGCTGCATTTGTATTGTCCTCGTGGGAATTCACATTGTGTAGCAACAATGCCATCTTTCCCTGTAGAGACCTGTCATGTTAATGATCAGTTTTTGCAATTAGTATATAGTTTGTTTTCAGTTTACTTGTTTTATGAAAATAAAGATGTTTATTACAACTCTTGCTGTAAGGTTTCTGTGGCTCAGTGATTAGAGCATTTTGTTAACTGTGCAAAAGGTTGCGATTTTAATTCCCAGAGAACACACTGATATGTATAGCCTGAATGCACTGTAAGTCGCCTGTCTGACAAATACCAAAAATTAAATGTTAAACTATTGTATACTATTGTAACTACACTCCAGTCAGCTCACAGTAATGTGAATGTGAGATAAAATTTACTACACTGGCTCTCACATTGGGGCTTGTGGATTACCAGGTAAAAATATATAGAAGATGAGAACAAATTGAGTATATATGGTTTATTTAGGGAACATATATGGTTTAATTATAATAAGCATTTGTTGATGCTAACTTTGTAAGGTCCAGGCACTCGGCCCAAGGAAGGTATCCGGTGCTGGATGAAGGTTTCCTGCGTGTTCGGTCTTTCAGCGTGTAGAGTTATTCAATTTAGGTTAAACTCAAATCTGACTCCATTTTATCTAATCGGACTCCATTTTATTATCTAATCTGACTCCATTTTAGTATGACCTCGAATTTAGGTTGAAAGGCAAATTGGTTGTTTGTTGGTCTCTAATTATTATTGTTATTCTTCTGACATTTGATTATTCTAATTTAACTCTTTACTTTATTTTACTCGTTCATTAGGAATCTATGTCACTCAGGGTGCCCCATGACGGCCGTTCTTTTACGTGTGCCCCACGATCACAAACTCGCCATGACTAATCCATTTAGTCCCCCTCAGCTACAAATGTACAACTTAGTTAAAGCTCAAAACAATAATCAGCGGTTCTGCTAGCACTATCTGTCTAGCCCTCAACAGTTATATAACTACGTACAACTTAATTAAAGCTGAGACAATAACCAGCGGTTATGACCAGTACTTTTACTAGCCCCCCATAATTAATGCAACTGAGTACAACTTAACTAAAGTCAAGCGGTTTAGCCAGAAATCTAAAACCTCACCTGATGTGCCCTATGCTCCATCTAGTCTGAGTTTTAGTATGCACTTAATCCTGGACGCAGATTTGCGGAAACATAGCCTTCACTTAATCTACTTGAGAAAATAATTTCAGAGTAAGTCAGAGTAATTCAAATGTTACAATTTATTATCAGTCAGGTAAGGATTATGCCAATTCCATAGCCAATTCATAGATATCAAATCAATACAAAACATCAAATTCTCAAGGATGAATCTAATAGTAAAAGATGCATACCTGACTTTTAGAAAAATACATAGTATGAAGTGTGTTGACACATTTCATGCTATGGGCTCATTCCAGCTACAGAAGGCCCTGATCCTTTTGCTGCAATCGTTTAAATACCTCAGACCAAGACAGACATCCCCCGAGATGAAGACAGAAACTAACAATTGGAATTTGCATTAAGTCAGGTCCCGGACCAGGGTAGTTTACACCTCAAAGGGAACAGATGGTAATTTACATGGAGGACCCTGGGAAGGGGCGCTCCCTCCCATTACAGTAGGCAAAATATCTCTTAATTCTTAGGAAATTAATTATCTTTTAATCTACTTTTGTAAGACTGAGACCATTGTACCAGTTGCACTGAGAGAATTAAAATGAGAACAAACATGGCTGTAAATATCACTTGCATTAATATAGACCATTATATTCTACTATTGACCATTCTGAGTGTGCTATGTGAAGGGAAGGAATGGGATGAGAAGGAACTGTTGCATATGTGAGAGAGGCGTTTCCTGCATTTTCTCTCAGTGAGATGTGGGAACAGATGTCTGTATGTTAATGCACTGTGTGTCTTTAGTATGTCTCAGAAGATCAAAGTGTCTGAGGTTTCTGTAATTCTTACAGATGCTATTGGACAGTTATCTATAAATTCAACATATATAATTATATACAACTATTACCGTATTTATCGGACTGTAAGTCGCACCTGAGTATTAGTCGCCTCAGTCCAAAAATACGTCATGATGAGGAAAAAAACATATATAAGTCGCACTGGACTATAAGTTGCATTTATTTAGAACCAAGAACCAAGAGAAAACATTACCGTCTACAGCCGCGAGAGGGCACTCTGTGCTGCTCAGGGTAGACTACAGGAGCACTTTGGAGCAGCATAGAGCGCCCTCTCGCGGCTGTAGACGGTAATGTTTTCTATTGGTTCATTTCTGTTGGTTAATTTCTCTTGGTTCATGTCAAATTTATTTTGATAAGTTGCACCTGACTATAAGTCGCAGGACCAGCCAAACTATGAAAAAAAGTGTGACTTATAGTCCGGAAAATACGGTACATTAAATGTTTGGAATTTAACTCTGTTATGCTTGTTCAGAGAATGTTTGTATAGTTATCTTAAATACATAGAACACTATTATAACTCCTCTATCTCTCCCTAGTTTTTCTTACAGAGACTCGATAAAACTTGTCCCTCATGCTGGCCCTTACAATACCGGTAAGCAAACCAGCATCTAAACTGCACTGTTCTACAGATTTATAGTGGTTCTCTCCTCGATCTATGGTTTTTCTATCGTCTAGGAAAAATGACATAAGATGAGAAATTGATACGGCCATAGCTAACGTAAGTGCTTCTGAGATGGTGAAAGCGCGTTTTTTTTCTGGCAAATTAGCAAATGGTATGCAAACATACAATCAAACATAACAGAGTGGAAGATAATCTTTAAAGATTATTTGGGGCACAATGATCAGGCATAATAATCGTAATCACAAAGAAAATAATATTAAGGTTTATATTAACTAGCAAAATAAACCAATAAATAAAACATTAACAAAAGATAAAAAATCTCAGAGAGGCACGCATAAACAAAATTAGTTTCTAACATTTTTGGAAAAAACGAATGGGCAATATTTGATAAGTGTTCATACAGAGCACAGATCATAATGAGCGAGCGTGTTTTTTAAATAAAGTTTGAGGAAGCTTGATGATGATTTTGATCCGCGACCATGGAGTGCTGTAGTCCGTTTATAGCCTACCGTTAACATTTTATATCTGACGGCTTTATTTAGACTTTAAAATGTATACATTTTGGATTAACTTGTAAAGATTATCTTATTTTTTGTGATTTTCCAAAAGTCTATGGGGAAAATCCATAGGCTTTTGATCCGCCGCTAACTTCTGGGTTAGCCTACAAAGTGACGTCATAACTTCGGCACTCTGTGCAGCTTACCCTATCCCAGAAAACAACACAGTTTTATGTGCACAAACAATAACTCTCCCTGAAGAAATGAGATTTAAACAAAGGAATAACGATCCATACTTCAACTTTATTGTTTCGTTGGACGAAAGGTGCTCTATGAGATGTCATTCAGTGAACCTTACCTTTATAACTAAACAGGGATTTACAGCTATGCATTTGTGGCTCGTTATTATAGTTGAATCTGGTACGTACTGCAAATACTAAACAAATTTACCAAAAACATTTCTTATAAGCTTTTCTATTGAAAAACAGCAATCTATCATCGATGCTTGAGGCTTAGACTTTTATAATGATATATAGTTTGTCAAGATTAATTGCCCCTTTTCATTTAATCTATTCATTAACTTTGACACGTGCAAACAAAGAGCGTTCAGTGTGCGGGTTTACAGGTGCGGGTTATAAGGTTAATATATCGCACTATTGTGTAAAAAGATAATCACTGCTTTAAAAAAAAAAAAAAAAAAGCTTTTTCATTACCCCGAGACAGCTCTGGTGCATATAATCAATGGGGAATGATTTGATCGTGTCAATTGTGAGGACAGAGAAGGGTGAGATCTCCTCTTCTTGATGGTGTTCAGGTTGCCAGCATTCCCTGAATGATTGATCTGTTCTCATGGTCAGGTTATTTGTTTCGGGATGTGTCATCCCACCTTCCCAAGATCCCCTCTGGTCACATATATCGCACCCATAGTATCTAGAAAACTGCTTTACACACTTTACCATAGCTTTAGCTGGAGCATCGCAGGTAACACATCATAGTTGGATGTTTAAGAGTCTCCCTTCCCAAATAAGACCATCCTGGATTAGTTCTGCCAATTGCTGAATAGTGTCAGAGTTTGGGTTTGGAAGCAGCAGTGGATATGCACGGGGGAAAATAAATTCTGGGGATAAGTTTATGGAACAGAGAACTGGCCAGAGGGATACATTTGAGCTTTTGAACAGTGGCAGGCCATCGATGTTTAAGGAGAGATCAAGTGACTGCAGATGGTCTGTCACAGCTGCAGGATACCTGCTCAGATGTTTTGAGAGCTGATCTGCCACATTAAACTGTACACTCTCTACACCATATTTGGTAGTATGTTCATAATGTTTTGTGTGTCCAAAGAGCGTCCTTGCAGTATGGGGAAGGTCTTCATGCCCATGTATTTTAAGGATGTTTAATAGAGCATCCACAGCATTATGTTTAACTTGAAACATACATGCCCATTCCGAAAGTTCTTCCCTGAGTGTGGGTGTAATCTCTTGTTCGCTCTCAGAACTAGACAGGGCTGGATCTGAAACCATGTCAAGATTTTCTTCCTCAATGTGCTGGTTGTGATTAAGGCTGTCACTTTCTCCTCGTTAATTACCTATAGTGGCTAATGAAACTGAAGTCTCACCCATAGGCTTACTTTCGTGTTGAGGAAAAAGGTGTATATATATATATATATATATATATATATATATATATTTATATATATATATATATATGTAATAATATTTCACAATATTATTGTTTTTCTGAATTTGATTTAAATAAATGCTTTCAAAGGCATTAAAAATAGTAATGTAAATGTAAAAAAAACTATACTGTTGATAGTGCTTTTGCTTTTTAGGTTAATATTTTGTATGAAATCAAATTTGAAGATTAATCGAATATCATGTTTATATTAAACTTATTTTTTTGCTATATATATTGCAAACTAAACTCAACATATGGTAAACAATTTGTAAAATCTTCCAATTTAGTTACATTTGGATGTAGTAATGTATAGGCTAAGGCTGAAGATTATTTTAAAAAGTATTTATAGTTAAATTCAGACTGAATCAATGGTATGCACTGTCTACACCCAATTATGACCATAGGAACAACTTCATGAGTCACATTTTTCTTCAAACACAAAAGGGGGATTATTGTGATTTGATCCAAAAGCTACTTTAACTGTCGCGCCTATTGCTTTTGAGGTCCACTTAAATAAAAACTTTCTATTGTGTTTCCTGATATTGAACACTACATACACTGCAATAGGTGGCGGTATGCATAGAGCTGCCCCTCAGTAAACAGGAGAACAGGAGGTTGGGCTATTTCCGCCTTTGAATATGCGCACAGAATGGCAAGCAGACGCATCACTGGAAGACCGAGCGCCAACCTCCCGCTCTCTCTCGTGAGGCCAATAAGGAAGTGACTAAAACTGCAATTCATCGACTGGCCGCTTGAGGCTGGCTGCAAAAGGGAGTCAGTTCCATAGACTCCCCATGTTAAAATGCCCAACTTTACAGCAGGAAAAAACATGTTTACAGCCTGGTTCAAAAAATGATTTTGGTCTAAATAGCTAATTTTGCCCTTCATGACAACTGTGAGGGGGGTGAATTTTTTTTTATAACTCATCCGTTTAAATTATATTAAGACTTAAAGTTCTGCATAATTAAGGGCGTAGCCACTTGAGTGAAAGGTGGATTGCCGCTGCTGACACTGCCGTCGTGCTAGGTGGGTGTGGCTACAACAACTAGCTCCCGCCTTTTTGCCCATTTTTGATTGTCCGGGAGAGTCGCGCGGTGACACACTGCCAAGATGGCGACGGCCCGCTCTACACACTTTAGGCTTCAAAAACTCTCTTCAGAAGTCTACGGGTGACGTCACGGACACTACGTCCATGTTTTTATAAAGTCTATTTGGAAGACCAAGAGAGAAAAAGCCCAATGAAAGGTAAGAGGTTACCGTAATTTAAACATTAACGTGTTCATTATGATTTCAGTACATGTTAGCTTTTCTGTTTTTCGAGAATCTTTTATTTCGACAGATTGCGCATCGTAAGATAGGGATTGCAATGTCCCTTGAGTCACGCGGCCGCGATGTGTAACGTTAACTTCTTGTCTCGCGCACATCACGTGCAGATTTTAGCAATTAATGTTTCTATATATTATTAAGTTTATATATTAATACATATATTTACCAGAAATGTAACTGTGTGTGCCCAGTTGTCGCGGAGACAGTGGTGTAATGACCTGCGACATATTAAACGCTAAAATTGACTAAAATACTATAAATAACAATGCGAACTATACGCGAAAACTTAAATATAGCTAATGTTACACTTATTATAAAAATAACCAATTGTAGACTACTAGTTAACTTCTCAAACTGTACACTTGAACTACAATAAATACTACGTTAGATATAATAGTTTTACCTAGAATGTAAACTTAACGAAATAACTTATTTTATCTACCAGTTACCTAGAAAATACACGCAAATTTATGTAAAAAAGGCGAAGTCAAAAGGATTCAGTCTATTTCCACCACCGTATTCAACCAACAGACGTTGACGTTTTGACAGTTATTCACAGTTTTACTCGCAAGGCGCATTCAAATGTTTTATTCCCGCTCTTAGTCTGCTCTGTGTGTGTGCATTTCGGATGGGTTAAATGCAGAGCACAAATTCTGAGTATGGGTCACCATACTTGGCTGAATGTCACTTCACTTTCACTCACTTCACTTTCACTCACTAGTCAGGACATATACACATAACATGAAGAAATGACTTCATCGTGTTTTTTTTATGAATGAATATTATTATTATTATTTTTACAAAACACCTTGTTTCCTTTCTTCATATTAAATAATAGACAAAATTAGGTTTATTTAGGTACATAAAAATGAGATGTCATAATTTTAAACTAGAACACGATTTTGGTTTGGCTGATTTTTAATTGTGATGTTTAGCTAGACAGAATGTGACATTTTTTTCTATAAATGGGTTCTCTAATGTTATTTCAGATTCTCAGATTGACTATGAAACATCCTGTTTGTGAAGACAAAGATGCTGAAACCCATCAAAACAATAGAGGATTTTGGGCCACCATACTAACATGTGAGTCTAAATATATAATTGGCCAATTTCACAAAAATCAGTGACCCTGTGTGACGTAGTTACTCTGATTACCTGGCAATTGCAGTAATATGTGCTTTTCTCAAATAATGCTTCTTACCTTTTCTGTATTGTCTTTCTCAAACTTGCTGTTAAATATATTCTACAAATAATAATAATAAAATAATTTTTAATTATTTGTATCTTAAACAGCCACTCATACCATGCTTGATTGCTAAATTTTTAACTGTGGTGAATTTTTATCTGACAGATAGGTGTCATCTTGCTGGCAATGAAACAAAAAGGTGACAAAAGAAAGTAATTTTGTCAGAGTTTTTTGTTTTCATTGACAAAACATGTTTACAGCTATTCACACTCTTTCTAAAATATATATATATATATATATATATATATATAAAAGTTTTTTTTTTCGTCACAGCAGTTATGTTTCACATTTCCACTGGGATTTTTGACCACTCCTCTGCAAAGATCCCCTGGTCCTCGGATGTTGGATGGCTTCCTTTCCATCAATCTGGTCTTCAGTTCTCTTCACATTTTCAATTGGATTCAGGACTGGACTCTGGCTTGGACCACTTTTGATGTGTGTTGTGGGTCGTTAGATAACAACTAATAACATACAGCAAAAGGGGTCAAGAAATGATTGGAAGAGAACAAGATCAATATTTTGGAGTGGCCAAGTTTCAAAACTCTGCTCTTTTGTCTTCATTTTTCATGTTGCCAGTGCATAATTGTGCTGGGTTTCATGGCAGCTATAAATCAGAGGTTACCTCAAGAATTGGCCTATTTTTTTTTCTTTGTTGCTGTAGGTTGTTTTTAAAGTCTGAGGGTTGAAGTGACCTCACTAATGCGGTATTTAGGGTCATTTTCAATAAAATGCATACATACACATACATAAATCCAACTTTACATGGTAAAATTTAAAAAGCTTTCACAAACAAACTAACAATTGATGCTAATTGCTGTCTAATATTTTTCTGTGTTCCAGTGCCTGGTGTTCTAAGGTTCACTTCCTGGAGGATGGATGACGTTTTAGGTAAACAAATAAAAAAAAAACTAAATTTTACCTGAAATCTTATCAACTTGGATTTTGAATCCCTTTCTTGACATTTTAATAAAGTTAATAAATAATTTTAAATAAATAAATAAATAATTTTTTAATAAAGAGGTTAAAGTAAATGTTATAAAAATAAGTAAAGAAATTACTTGATAAAAACAAATATAGTACATTTGTAATACAATTTAATCCTGAATAAATCTTTTATTACTTTCATGTGTTATGTTTAGTATTTGTTTTTTATTCTTTAACTTTTTTTTATATTTATAATTTTATGTTGTTATATTTTTACCATGATATTGAGGTGCAATATGTGTAGTTTTAACAGTTTATTATGATTTCAATGTATCTTACTATGGGAGCCCGTTGCTTGGTCAGAATAAATGTAACCATATACTGTGGTTGCTACAATTTTTAGAGATCTGATTTCGATAATGAACAAAAATGTACCTCTGCATCCTAACTCAAACTACTATCAAATTTGTATTTCTAAGAGACAAAAAGTGATATACATATTATTAATATTATTGGGAAACCCAAACAGTTTTTTTTTTTTTGGAAACAATATCACTCATTAGAACATGCAGAAACTAAGAAATAAATGCACTATGCTGGGCTTTGCAACGTCCAGCTTTACGATAAATATTTACACCTGTTGCACCACAATCAGGTGCAACTACGTCCAGCATGGCGTGTCCACGCGACACATTCTCCCACAGTTATAGATCTATCTGAGACTACGTTCACGCCACAATGACTACAACTACTAATCTAGAACTTAATTGCTTAAGACATCATAACAAGTAAAGCCACCGCACTCATTTCATTGAGTAAACATTTCCAAACAAGTCTGTGTTTTTAAATCTAAAGTCTCCCTGCACATTCCCATGACTGATTTAATCAAGGTTAAGTAAAATATAATAAATGTAATACAATGCTTCTCTCTAGAGTTAATTTTTATAGCTGACTATCAAGTTTATGTCTTTCCTGAGGTAAATGTGACTTTACGTGACATAATTTAGCACAGTGGCTAAATTAACAAATTACCAGACGCCACCTGATTCAAATATTCCACCAAAGTTAAATAGTAATGACTTTATGAACTTCTTCACTGATAAAATAGATAACATTAGAAATACAATAACGAATGTAGATTCTACAGCGTCTAACACTTCAGTTTCATCCATCGCACCCAAAGATAAACTGCAGTGCTTTACAAATATAGGACAGGAAGAGCTAAATAAACTTATCACTGTATCTAAACCAACAACATGTTTATTAGATCCTGTACCCACTAAATTACTGAAAGAGCTGTTACCTGTAGCCGAAGAACCGCTTCTCAATATCATTAACTCGTCGTTATCTTTAGGTCACGTCCCAAAACCATTCAAGCTGGCGGTTATCAAGCCTCTTATTAAGAAACCAAAACTAGATCCTAGAGAACTGGCAAATTATAGGCCTATTTCAAATCTTCCATTTATGTCTAAAATTTTAGAAAACGTTGTGTCTGCTCAATTGAGCGCCTTCCTGCATAAAAATGATCTGTATGAAGAATTTCAGTCAGGTTTTAGGCCCCACCATAGCACAAAAACCGCACTTGTTAAAATTACAAATGACCTGCTTCTTGCGTCAGATCAAGGCTGCATCTCATTTCTAGTCTTACTTGATCTTAGTGCTGCGTTCGACACCATAAATCATGACATACTCATAGATTGATTACAAAACTATACAGGTATTCAAGGGCAGGCTCTAAGATGGTTTAGATCCTACCTGTCCGATCGCTACCATTTTGTTTACTTAAATGGGGAGTCATCTCATTTATCATCAGTAAAATATGGAGTGCCACAAGGATCCGTCCTAGGTCCCCTTCTATTTTCAATATACATGTTGCCCCTTGGTAATATTATTAGAAAATACGGAATTAGCTTCCACTGTTATGCTGATGATACTCAGCTATATATCTCAACGAGACCAGATGAAACTTCCCAATTATCTAAGCTAACAGAGTGTGTTAAAAATGTAAAAGATTGGATGACAAATAATTTTCTCCAATTAAATTCGGATAAGACAGATATATTAATTATTGGACCAAAAAACACCACACAGAATCTTGTAGATTACAATCTGCAACTAGACGGATGTACTGTTACTTCTTCTACAGTCAGAAATCTGGGTGTTATATTGGACAGCAATTTGTCTTTTGAAAATCATATTTCCAATGTTACAAAACTGCATTCTTCCATCTTAGAAACATTGCCAAGCTACAAAACATGTTATCTGTTTCTGATGCAGAAAAGCTAGTTCATGCTTTCATGACCTCTAGACTGGACTATTGTAATGCACTTCTAGGTGGTTGTCCTGCTTCATCAATAAACAAGCTACAGGTAGTCCAAAATGCAGCAGCTAGAGTCCTTACCAGGTCAAGAAAATATGATCATATTACCCCAATTTTACAGTCTCTGCACTGGCAACCTATTAAGTTCCGAATCAGTTACAAATTATCATTACTTACCTATAAGGCACTAAATGGTTTAGCTCCTGCGTACCTAACTAGCCTTCTACCACGCTACAACCCATCACGCACCCTAAGGTCACAAAACGCTGGACTTTTGGTAGTTCCTAGGATAGCAAAGTCCACTAAAGGAGGTAGAGCTTTCTCACATTTGGCTCCCAAACTCTGGAATAGCCTTCCTGATAATGTTCGGGGTTCAGACACACTCTCTCTGTTTAAATCAAGATTAAAAACGAATCTCTTTCGCCAAGCATTCAAATAATGTATCTCTTAAATTGTGAGTGTAGTTGCATCTGCATTTTTATTCTTTAGCTTGGGTTAAACTAATTTTACTTTGTTGGATCAGCAGCTATGCTAATGATGTCTCTATTTTGTTTCTATGTTTTGCCACGGAATTTACATCCCGTGGTAACTAGGATTTACACAAGCTCCAGTCTGGATCCAGAACACCTGAGAAGAGATGATGCTGACCCTCAGAGGACCCCAGATGATGCTAACCCTCAAACAACAAACAGAACAAACAATTATTGCTACATGTGTGACTGCATCATATAATTACTATTAATAAATAATATTGATAGTTCATCGTCTAGCTGACTACGTCTTGTATTATTATTATTATTTTTTATTTTTTCTAAAATCCTGTCAAACGTGCACAAACTACTAGCTACTACTAAATATTGTAGAAACATAATTTTCTGTAAAGTTGCTTTGTAACGATTTGTATTGTAAAAAGCGCTATACAAATAAACTTGAATTGAATTGAATTGAATTGAATTTTGTGTTTTACTGGTGTCTTTCTGTGGCTACATGATGTACAGAAATATATTTTGTACAGAAATATATTATTCAATTACTGTCTGCAGTTTGGGAGGCTACATCGAGCTTCGCGAATAATATCGCTTATCCTGCCCGAAAAGACAAGTCCATAAACATTAGTTCACGTCTGCAGTAAGAATTAAAAGTCTTAGACGTAGCACTACGCCGAGATGGTGCAACAGGTATAAATTCTACGCACAACTTTAAAGTGCATTTTACGTCCAGCCTAGTCTTACGACCGGGTGTATGTCCAGCTGGTGCAACCGGCCCCTGGTTTCTACAACTTTTTACTTTGGAGTACAAGGGTTTAAACTTGAAAGAAATTAAGATTTGACATTTTATAATGATTATCGATATAATATGAAGAAAAAAAAATTAACTTGAACATTTTTGGGCCATATCGCCCAGCCCTAGTATCACAGATACAAATTTGGAGTGAAACTTTCGCTATTGAACAGCACAGGCTTTGCTGTCTTCTGTCTGCAGCCATGCTTCTTTCTTCAACCACACAGCTTTATCTCCCTGAAGCAGCAGAAGTGTGAACAAATATACTAAGATTTATAAGCATCTAGTGGACTTCTCTCTTAAATTTAGCTGTTGTAATGTTGTTATGTGAACAAATATATTACTATGTTTTGGGAGCTCTAACTTAAAGCTGGAGTCCATAACATTTTGTATAAAATGTATAAAATGTATATAATAAGCGAGGACCGATGACAGCTTACATAGGGGGGGACTAAGGTAAAATGCCAATGTCAATCAGCAGTCCTGAATTAATTATCAATTGATTTATTGTAATAGAGAGAGAGATGCAACTGTTTGTCACCTGCATCTGTAGATAGATAGATAGATAGATAGATACATAGATAGATAGATAGATAGATAGATAGATAGCGGCTTTCACAAACCCAAGGACGCTTCACATGAAGTTGCTAGATAACATGAACACAAATACAAATATACAGTCATGTGATCAAATAAAGCAGGTATTTGGTTATAAGCTTACCCCTTATCCTATTTGAGAAGAAATTTAGGCTTATAGATTGTTCTGAAAACATTTTGATGGGAAAATTATATTCGCATCTACTATGCTGCATAAAACGTATTATTACCCAAAAAATGTGGCTGCCTGACAAAGTTTCTCAAATAATGGGTGTAAAATATGCTATAGTCCAAGCTTACATGATGATGTATGTCTTACCTGTATATTTTCGTTTTCTTTGCCAACAACGGACTCGTTTCCTTCCTGTTTGGTTTCTCCTGTACTTTCTGTTTGGAGGTCATTGTATGTGTCTGATTGAGCAACTGTCATTATGCATTTCTGTTCACAGTGCTCTTTAAATTTTGAACCCTTCGTAATAATAAAAGTCTTTGGAATTTTCCATTTGGGTTGTGGTTGTACGTGTTTCACTCGATTTAATAGCCTTATGGATAAGTGCTATGCGTGAATTAATTTCACACTATAAAAATGGAACAGCTATAAACATTACACTTTTTTTCTCTCTTTTTTTTGTGATCTGCATGTAGTATAGCAGTCTTAAATGCAATAACTAAAATAATATATTTCCTAAATAACTTTTCATGTCAGCTTACCAACAGTTTATACAATACACGTTTATTTATATAGCACAAATAAACAGTTTAATACGTACATGAAAATAATTTATTTATTTGTCTTACCTGTGTTATTTTTCACTTTCTTTTCTTCATGTTTTCCTTGGCATTCACTCTATAACATTCTAGTAGAGCTCCTGGGACGCAAACATATTTTCTTCATAAACCTAATTGTAGCTATGTTCAATTATATTATTGAAGGGCATCATGATTTTGATGTTTAAATGCTGAAAACAGACATTTTTCATTACAGAAGTTACACCTATTTTCTTTTTCCAGAAATGAAATTTAGTAATTTAACATTAACTTTATTTTACAATGTATTCAAATCTATATAGTAAAAAAAAAAAACAATAATATCAATCAGCAAATCAAAACTTTTTTTTTTTTTTTAAGGATTTTGTTTTAGGCAAAAATACCCTTTAAAATCCAATATGAGTTTGTATTAGTTTGATTTTTTCAACTCTCTTTGTCTGAGTTGCAAGGTGTCGGGTCCAGTGTTGGGAAGGTTACTTTGGAAATGTTATAGGTTACAGATTACAAATTACCTTATTTAAAATTTAATATGTAGTGTCACTGTTTCAAGTGTTAAAGTAATGTAACTGATTACATTTGATTACTTTTTGATTACTTTTCTAAATATCTATTGTTTTCAAATTTGTATTATTTTGAATGATTTAAAGCAGGCAGGGTTAAAGTTGCAATGGTACTCAACACTGATTACTGTCAGACTTTCAGAATCCTTCTTCACTTTAATTAAGATTGTAAAGTACAACCACCTCAAAATAGGACTTTAGCAGCTCTTTTTACTTTGCAATCTTTTTTAGGTTAAATACAGATTTAAAATCATAAGATATAGTTTAATAGCTATGATACTGTTTTTGAAACCAAATCTTTGCATAGCTATGACAGGAAACATTGGCATCTAACAATGCCTTGGAAAAAAGGCAGTTAATCTAAAAATAAAATAAATAAATAAATAAGCATTTACATAAACCAAAATAGGAAATAAAACAGTTATGGAATAAGCATGTGTCATATTCTGTGTCTTCAACTCCAGAAACATTGGTGTCTCATATTTTAAATATGTATATGTGTGAAAATATTAAAATGTAACTCCCTTTGTAATCATTAACAATATCATAATTAACTGTAATTTAATTACAGTTTACATTACATTAACAGATTACACATGTGTATTTTTAGATAGCAGCGGGATTAATAGGACTTTTATTTTGGTCTTATGTTGTGACGTCATAAGACTGCGCCACTCTCCTGCATCTGCAAGCTGAAGAAAGGTTTGCCTTTTTAAGCATTTTTAATTACTGCAAAAAAAAGTTAAGGAATTTTTATAGTTTTACAAAACACGTAAAATAGCTTAGTTATGGATGATCCTTTATGTAAGGAATAATTGACGACGGGCTGTTGAATTATTAGGAAAAGAGTGCACACCCGAGTAGTAACTCCGCTTCGCGTTGTGACTCGTGACCGCATCACCACCTCGGGTGTGCATTTTTTTTCCCTAATAATTTAACGGTCCGGAGTCAATTATTTTGCTTATAGTACGGTTACCACACTTCAATATTTTTTCGACCTGAAGATTTATCTAAAGGGATTCGTCCGGTTTTTGTACTTAAATCACTATTGTGAGTAGGACTATTTCTTCCGCATCTCATCAAATGCCTCTTTTGCTAGTTCCAAAACGTCGTTTTAAAGCTGGTAACGGAGGATTGAGCCGTTGATAGCATTCTAGCAATTATCAATTGAGTTATTAGAAAGAGAGCGAGAGTGACAGAGACACACACACACAGAGAGAGCGTCTCTAAGCACTCTTCTGCTGCAGCGCATCTAAACAGCGCTGTTATAACATCTCTAGTGAGAAATGTCATGCATATCCTTCAAGTTGCTACACTATATATGCTGATAAAATCGCCAGAGCAGCGCTGACAACATTGTGGAAAACCGAGTGACCGTTATTACTGTTAACTCCGCGAAGTGATATGGAACTGTAACGCGGTCAAGAAAGCTGCCTGGAACTACGTTCGCCGTGTGTTTCCCTGAAAATAATTGCACACCTCGTCAGCCAATCAGATTCAAGCATTCAACGGCCCCGTAATATATCTAACATTAATAAACACTATTTTTATGCGTAAGCACTCGCACATGAGTAACAAAAGCTAGGTGTCTTTTTGCTCCCTATGTAGTGAATCAGTTTATTGTGAAGACGAGTTCACTCACTGCCAAGTACTGATGAGAGAAACGGAGCTTTATGTAACTTATTTTAATTTATTAAATCAAGTGCTTCACAAAATGATTCAGTGATTAGGGATGCGAATTAGGGATGGACGATCCCACTTAGTTTTTCAATACAATACGGATACTTATAAATGCCAGTCTCATCGATATCAATACTGATGAACTTCTAAATTATGTGATTTCTTAATTTATTAAATTACTGAGCATAAAATGGGTAATGATACCTACTTGACTTTATATTTGAAACACATTTTAACGCTCAGTACGCATTAATTGCAACTTTTGTTTACTCATAGTTAAAATATGCTTACTGTGTTAACCATGGAAATCTACATGTACTATAGTTGAACTACGAACACTTTAGTAAAACCATGGTTCATTTGCATAAGGGACTTCCAGTGACAGGCTGTTAATTTTTTTTTCTTTTTATTCTGAGTGTATGCGTAATATTAATATAAAAAAATAGAACATGATCAATATGAACCTTTAACATTACATTTGAATAAATGTAATTGCACATTGTGTAGGCTACAATAACTATTTGTTTATTGTTAAATAATTACTCAGACATGTAGGTTTTTTTTTTTCGGTTCTCTCATAAGCATTGTTCTGGGCTGGCATTCCCAAAAGCATCAATTTTACAATCAATTTACTTAGCAATGTAGTAACTAGGGAGCAGAATGAGATGCCAGAGATTTAGTTTGCATTTATTTTAGAACTTCTTATTTATTAAACAGAAGAAAGTGTCCCAACACACAGAAAAACTATTGGTCTAATCATCTGAGATCGACTTGACACATGATTATAAAGATGGAGTTTATTAAAGTGGAGAGTGAAGACATGAAGATTGAAGAAACATTCAGAGTCAAACATGAAGATACTGAGGAACAAACAGGTTGGTTTTCATTCTCAAAGCTGAACTCACTCATTTGATCCTTATTTAAATGTCCAGCTCCACAGAAATGAAATGATAGTTCTGAAGAATGTCATATAAGCGTCCTAATTGAAGTTGTTTTATTTGACATGTAGTGGGTCTTCATGCTTACCAGACAAAAACACACAAAATGTCAAATGGCTATCATTAATAACTAAAATAGGGGGGAAATATATTTATCTCGTGTTGTGTTCAAGTCCCTAAAACATGTATCTGTGGCGTTCACGGTAGGGCTGTCACTTTTGAAAAAAAAAAAATCGAATTTCATGCAATGTATTTGAATATATTTGAATATCTATGTGCCTCCCCCCCCACGCATAAAAAAAAAACACTGTAGCATAAAGGGCCGTTCACATATCGCGCCTAAAAACGCGATAAATGTTTTTTTCACATTTTATAAATATATTAAAGTAGTTTTAATTTTTTTCCTTGTTGTTAAAATTAAAAATAGTTTTTAAATATTATTGGATGTCACTGTTCCCACCAGTAGTTGCACAAGTTAAGGTTACGCACGATGACGAAAGCACGTTAGGGCGAGCCCTCCCGGAACTCATTGAGATTGCAGTGCAGTGGCTGCAGTTCGAAAAAAAAAGATCTTTGAATGGAAGTCTATGAGAGCACTCTGGACGATTCACAGTTTGACAGAAATCGCCCAAAAAGGGGCGGTACAACACAGAACGCGACTTGACGCTGATTTGACTATTTAGAGGCAGCAATAACAGTCTAGCGTAACACTGTGGTTGAATGTAAAAGAGAAAAAAAATCCCTCTCTTTCCTTTGGTGGTGCATCACCCTAATGTAGAAACCGCCACTGATATTGTTTGCAAGAAACACCAGTCTATCAATTTGATCTGGATCAAGTGCGGCTCTCTTTTTATTTACAATGTTTCCCGCGGTGGAGAATACACGTTCGGAGTGCACAGACGTGCCTGGCTACTAGCTTTTATTCGCGTGATTTGGTCATGGGCCTACGCTACAAAACGTCTAGAGTGCCCTCTACTGGATAAGATGGCATAGAATAAAATAAAAAACAAATGGTCTAATCATAGACTGTAAAAAATGCGCTACACATGGCATTTTAAAAAAAGCAGAGGACCTGATACTGAGCCCTGGGGCCCATTTTAATAAGGAGGTTCAACCAACTCGGAGTTAAAACATGAACTTTGAGTTGAATTACTCTGAGATTGGAAACTCTGAGAGTTTTTGGGTTCAGAATAGCTGAATTGTGTAAGATTAGTCAACTCTGAGTAGGCTGACTCTTGAGTTTAGCATGGCACCATGACTATGAAAAGCCATGATCAACGGAGCTCCGAAATGACGATTCACCATGGCAACAGCTCCCGCCAAAAAGAAGTCTTTTTGTTCAAAACAGGTAAGTTCATTATATCTGGAGTAAAGTTGAACTGAACTGATGCATCAGTCATACAGCGCTCCGGACCAGGTGCTCCATGACGAGACCGACGCACCGCCACAGAAACAAGAATGAGATGCGTTCTAACATAACTGTGGCATTAAACTCGGTTAGTGAGGGCTCGTTTAAAATATTGCACATATACAGGTCATTCAGATTTTTTTGTTAAAGTGCAATGAAATTCCTTATATCTGCAGACGATATACGTCTGTTTGTGGATGGAGACTTTGTAACGGACTACAAAGGACTACGTGATATCCACTATGGATGATAAGTTTGCTCTGCCACCATGTTATTACTTTGTCTTTACTTTATTTGTAACATCAAGAAAGAGTTAATCTCTCATGTTTGAGAAGAGCGTGTTGCCATGTATCAGCCATTAAATGTGTGGGACACCAACTCCTCATTTTCTATCTCTTTCATTTCATAGATTTAATGAGTTATCCGAGTCAAAGCGGACAACTTCAGTGACTACAGGCTCTAATCCTCATGCGCTCGCACGCGCTGTGTGTGTGTGTGTGTGTGTGTGTGTGTGTGTGTGTGTGTGTGTGAAAATGCGGTGCTGAAGTGAAATAGCTGGGCAGTTTGATAGCCGAATTATAATAAGCAGCCTAATAAAAATAAAATAGTTGTTATTATTATGATCTAATACATTTATAGAAAAATGAGCCTAATATCGTCTTGATTATCGACAGAGAAATCTGCTTATGTCGATATCTCTGACTATCGTTGATACACGATACTATCGTCTATCGGCACAACCCTAATATTTACCATATAAAAGTAGCAGTTCAAATGCTATTTAATCTTTATACAGGCAGATAAATACTATTTATTGTTGTATATTAACTGGATGAAATAACAAGTGTAAATTATTATATTTATTAAAATTATAAATAGTTTTATTATTATTAAACACTAGTTAGCCACTTCCACTTTTAGAACATTTTATTAATTTTCATTGAAAATAAATTATAATGTGATGGGAAAAGTGAGAAAGAGTGAGCTCAGCAAAAGCCACACGCTAGTTATCCGCGCAGAAGGCGTTACCTGCCTACACCACTGATGCCGGTTTTCACACGCGTCGTAATTAACTTAGTGTGACATTGGAGGGCAGAGCTAATCTTAATTCACACTTAAGACACTCAGAATAATCTTTTCATTTGCAAGATTATTTTTATTACCACACGGGCAGATAATTTTACTTAATTTAGATGAAACAAGACTAAATATCTTATATATATATATATATATATATATATATATACAGTACAGACCAAAAGTTTGGAAACATTACTATTTTTAATGTTTTTGAAAGAAGTTTCTTCTGCTCATCAAGCCTGCATTTATTTGATCAAAAATACAGAAAAAAATGTAATATTGTTCCATATGTTTTTAAAATATAAACATTTTGCAATAACAATATACACTACTGGTCAGTAATTTGGGGTCAGTAAAAAAAAAATTCTTTCTTTTTTTTTAAATAAAATCAATACTTTTATTCAGCAAGGATGTGTTAAATTGATAAAAAGTGATAAAGAAAATATATTATTAGAATTTTTATTTTATTTTAATAAATGCAGTTCTTTTTAACCTTTTATTGATCAAATATATTAGACAGCAGAACTGTTTCCAACACTCATAATAAATCAGAATATTAGAATGATTTCTAAATGATCATGTGATCGACTGATGTTACATGTGACACTGAAGGCTGGAGTAATGATGCTGAAAATTCAGCTTTGCATCACAGGAATGAATTATTTTTTTAAAGTATATTCAAATAGAAAATTATTATTTTAAATTGTAATAATATTTCACAATATTACTGTTTTTCCTGTATTTTTGATCAAATAAATTCAGGCTTGATGAGCAGAAGAAACTTCTGTCAAAAACATTAAAAATAGTAATGTTTCCAAACATTTTGTCTGTACTGTATATATACATATACAGTACATATATATATGTACTTGAAATAAGAAAACAATACTTGGTTTAAAAAAAAAAAAAACATTTTTGCAGCGTGCATGAATGAATGAAGATTTCAAACATCGTTTGCACTTTAAAAAGGGGGAGGAGACCAAAAGAAACTCTGGGTTTACCGAAGAAAACCTGCTCTAGACCAGGTTAGGTTTATAGAGTAAGTTACCATGCTAACTGACTCGGAGTATAAAGTTAGCTCTCTTTCAGAAACGGGCTTACCCTGCTTTCTCAGGTTTGACAAACCTCCAATTCTGAAACAGAAAACCTAGAGTTTCCCTCATTTCAGGGTTAACATACTCCGTTTTCACTTAACCTGCTTTCTGAAACGGGCCCCTGATGCACTCAATATTTGTGTTTGATCAAATGTCTATTTGTTTACACACAGTATTAGCAGTCCTATAGACCTAATCTGTGCTAGTGATTATCGACAAAATTTGAAGCTGCAGTCTGTAACTTTTGCTGCTTTTGCAGTTAATGTGTCTTGCAGAAAAACATTGTAGCCAAGGCTATTTCTTTTTGTTTGTCTATGATGACTCATGCAGGCTTTGATGTTTTAATACTTTTATCTTGGTTTTGAAGTCTGTTGCTTAAGCCAATAAACTGCCACTAACTTTTCTTTTTCTTTTTTCATTTTCTGCTTAAGACCTGATGGCACTGAAGGAAGAGAGGCAAGAACTTACAGAGATAGAAGAGAAAAATGAATATTCGCAATGTGATTTAATGACTGTGGGAAAATCCATACACACTAAAACAACTTCATCACGAAAAAAAGTTCAGAGGACCAAATCAAACGTTTCCTTCACCTGCCATCAATGTGGAAAGTGTTTCGATAGAAAATATAACTTTGAAACCCACATGAAAATTCACACTGGAGAAAAGCCTTTCACATGCCAACAGTGTGGAAAGAGTTTTAGAGATAAAAAAGGCCTTAATTCCCACATGAAGTGTCACATTGGAGGGAAGCCGTTCACATGTGATCATTGTGGATTGGGCTTCAGAAAAAAAGTAACCCTTAATTTTCACACAAAGAGCGAACACTCAGGAGAGGATGGTTTTAAATGTCATTGGTGTGGAGAGAGCTTCAGTTGTAAAGTAAGCCTCAAAACTCATACGGGACTTCACACTGGAGAGAAGCCTTTTATCTGCACACTGTGTGGAAAGACCTTCTCATACAAAGCAGCTCTTAAGAGTCACATGATTGTTCACACTGGAGAGAAGTTGTTTCCATGTGATCAGTGTGGAAAGTGTTTAAAACATAAATCAAGCTTTGATTTTCACATGAAAAGTCACGCTGGAGAGAAACCCTTTAACTGCAAACTCTGTGAGAAGAGCTTCTCACAAAAAGGAAATCTTACAGTTCACGTAAAGTCTCACACAGGAGAGAAGCCTTTTGTGTGCGCTCAGTGTGGAGAAGGTTTTACACATGAAATGGCCCTTGCTAATCACATGAGGCTTCACTCAGGAGAGAAGTCTTTTAATGGTGATCAGTGTGGACAGAGATTCCCAGACAAGAGACACTTAAACTGGGATGAAAAATGCATTCATTCAGATCATTCTCGAAAGTCATCTTTCACATGCCATGACTGCGGAAAGAGTTTCAGATTTAAAGGAAACATCAGGGTTCACATGAGAATCCACTCTGGAGAGAAACCCTTCGCCTGCACTAACTGTGGAAAGAGTTTCAGATTTAAAGCAAACTTCAAGGTTCACATGAGAATCCACAATGGAGAGAAACCTTTCACCTGCACTCAATGTGGAAAGAGTTTCAGTCAGAACATAAGCCTTAAGGTTCACAGGAGGATTCACACTGGAGAGAAACCTTTTACCTGCAACGTGTGTGGGAATACCTTCACATATAAATCACAATATAATTCCCACATGAGAACTCATACTGGAGAGAAGCCTTTTACCTGCAAAGTGTGTGGGAAGAGCCTCTCACGCAAAGCAGCTCTTAAGGTTCACATGGACATTCACACTGGAGAGAAGCCGTTTCCATGTGATCAGTGTGGAAAGTGTTTCAGACATAAAGCAACCCTTGATTCACACATGAAATGTCACACTGGAGAGGGTCCGAATACCTGCAAACGGTGAGAAGAGCTTCACACCAAAGGGAAATCTTAAGATTCACATGAGGCTTCACGCTGAAGAGGAACATTTACCTGTCTTCAGTGAGAACCTTTACATATCATCAAGACCTGAAACGACATTTGCAAACACATGCTGGAAAGAAACAAAAGTCCTCTGCAAGTATAGTCTGAAAAATCAAAAACACGATTGCTCTGGAGTCATGCAGATGTGGACAATATTTGTGTTCTTATTGAGGAAAATTTTTTAAATGGCTCAGTCGCTTAAAATGTCAGCAGAAAGTGTGAAACTAAAGCTACGTTCTCACCACAGCCAAAAATGACCGAAATCTGATCACCCACCTTCATGACCATTTACATTTTCACCTCTTTATGAGTCTGACATTTTTTTGTCTTATACTTATGAACTGCTGTGAACACACCTGACCATCTACTTCGTCATAGTCTAGTTGTTCTCAAAATTTTGGTTTGTTCCCAGACACAACTTAAATGTCATCTTTTAAAGTTATTATTAGCTCAGTTGATATTAATGGTAAACTTAATTTGTTATTAAACTCAATTCATAAGATTAAAGCTGCAAGCAGCATTTATTGGGGTTCAAGCAGTTTAGGCCTTTGGGGTGGTCTTGGCTAACCTGGATGTATGGCTGACAGTTAAACACAACCTTTATAACTATTATGTTATTTTTTTGCCCAATTCCTTTTTAATTTTTGCATGCTTGTTTAGAATGAAATTATGCATCTTTCTTTTTGTATTAATAGGCCTTTTTTTACACTATGTAAAGAACATATTATAAAATGACTATACCTGTCCAAATGCAAATGTCCAACATTTTTACCTGACCTAGTCAGTCTAGAGAATTGTACTGCAGTGGTTTTATTGATCTTTAGCTAAAACTCATGGACTAGTTTACAAAAGTAGTTTTTTTTTATCTTGAATATTTAATTAAAACTTTTATTGACAACATTGTTCCAAGAAGCAAAGGTTTTCAGAATGAGGAGATCTATCATATTATATGGAGATCTAGAGTTTGTGTGAATATATGAACATTTTCAACCTATTTGAGGCCACTTACCATATAAATCTTGTGTTTTTGAGGCCTTTTTAACTGTTATCACACCACCTGTGGTCCTATCTCTATGATACTTTGCAAAATTGTTAAGAGTCATCTCAGAAATGTTTTCACCAATTTTCCTAAAGTGTTGTTTAGGTTTTATAAGCTTTTGGGTATTGTAGCCACACCTTTTTAAAAATGAACCTGTTATAGCTAACCAAAGGAACCATAATTGTTGATCTAGAGAGTCCAGAGAATATTACTGCAGTGGTTTAATTGAGATTAAGCAAAAAAACCTAGGACAAGTTTGCAAAAGTAGGTTTTTAATACATTTGTGAATATTTAATGAACAATGTGATTGACAGCATTACTTCCTAAGGCAAAGTTGTTCAGAATGAGGAGATCTAGCATATGATATGAAGATCTAGTGTTTGTGTGAATATATGAATATGTTCGATAATTTCAGGTCATTTTCTTTTTTTTCTGTTATTTTTATTACCATTTTCCAACAGCTTTATACAAATCATATGTATGAATGTGAACCGAACACAAAACCAAAGCAAAAATCCTGCACACACTTGAAGTATTAAGTAAAAATATATCAAATCAGGCAATAGAGGGTCGTCCAAATTTACTTGTTATAATAATGAATAAAAAGTTGCCAAATTGAGTAAAATGTTTGTTCTTTCTTCCTTAAAGAACATTTAATTTTTTCCACTTGTAAATATTGCATTATGCATCTAAGAAGGTTTTGATGAGTGGGAGGAATTTTATTTTTCCAGTTTAGTAAAATTAGACGTCTGGCTAGCAGCATCACAAAACACAATACATTAATTTGTGAGATGTTCAAATGTTATATCTATAGGTACAACACCAAACCTGCTGGAAGTCTAACATAAAAAATTGTTGACAAAGTCTCAATTATTTTGGACCAATAATGGGTAATGTGGGGACAGTTCCACTTGAGGACATTTTCTATTGAAATATTATAGATTTTTATTTTTTTTTGTCCTCTTTACTATAGCCCCACCTATGGGCCGATCACCATGAAACTTTATAAGCTTCCCTGGAGTCATCTGAGATATTTTTAAATTTTGAGTTTTTTTCGTTGAGCTTTTATAGGCTTTTGCGTATATCCAGACAATATTACTCCAGTGGTTTCATTCTGATCGGGTAAAAAAACCTAAGACTAGTTTGCAAAAGTATGTTTTTAACATATTTGTGAATAATTATAGAACAATTTGATTGACAGCAATGGTTATTGAGGCAAATTTGTGTATTATGAGGAGATCTATCGAATTCTATGCATATTGTGTGGATGTACGATAGGGCTGTGCGATATGGGGAAAATATCTAATTGCGATTTTTTTTGGCCGATATTGCGTTTGCGATTTGATTTGCGATTTTTAATTTGCAAAGTCAATCTTCAGCTCAATATTGTCAATAATGTGCAGCACAGTATGAATTACATTTCAATTGCATTGCATTTACAAAATTCCTTTTTGTTTTTGCCATTATTCCAATAGGAATTACTGTTGTTCTATCCAATACGATTCCCATTCTCCAAAGTCTTCAGTATCATTTCTGATATTTCCCGGCAAGTCTTACCATTGAACGCTTTGAACTGTAAAAAACACTTAATTATCTCCCACTGATCATCCTCCTTGTTTGCAACATATCTTAAAAGAATCACATTCTGCTCCATGTGAGAAATATCAGGAGTTGCATCACAGATCACAGAATAATAAATTGTTTTCTCCCTTTTCTTCAATTTTTCTTCCAAGACCTTTTTTCCACAGAGTTCAATAAATTCATGTTGTGATTCTGGGCTAAGGTAATGTGTCATTCTTGCACCTGTCTTCTCTGACACTTTTTGCAAATGATCACTAAGCAAAGGATCATTATGAGCCAACAGCTCTTAATGTGCCAAGAAAGTTACCGTTGCAAACATCACCTAAATTGTCCGTGGTCTCTCTGAATGGTAAGTTCCTTGATGCCAAAAAAAGTGTGAAATCTTATATTCTTTCAAGAATTGCTTTGTTTTTTTCAACTTCCATCTGTATTTGTTTTTGCAAGCTGCTATCTATTCCTTTTGCTTCTATCAAAGAATATTTCAGATTTTTCCACTTGTGGTAGCACGCTTTGTGTGCCTTACTTGCTTCATGGTCAGGGAATTTATTGTACATTCTCCACCATTTTAGATCTGCTGTTTTGTACCCTTCTTTAGAGTTTAGTGCACTAGTTGATGTCTTTCTGAGGTCATCCTGTGAAAAGCGCATGCATGGCACACGGTATAATGAATCCATGCTTGGACTGTATGTCAACCAGTCTCTCTTCTCTTTCTCTCGCCCTTTGGTGACTTACTAAACTGGAGATACTCTGGAAATTTCTTTCCTTCTGAATCCTTGGGCAAAATTTAAATTTTCAGATCTGTCTGACTGACATTGGCTAGCTTTCCTATGATCACCTCACGTTCACGATCTGTGAACCTCTCTGGCCATAATCCTGGATCAATTGTCAAAAAATTTCCTTCACTATCACCTGTATTTCTCCCTGTGCTTGCTGGATTTAGGCTGTCTGTGACTGTGTCCTGACTGGTGCTACTTTCTGCTTCTTCACTTTGACCTTGACTAACTGATGCTGGCCTACGTTCATGCATTTGCTGGATTTGCTGGTACGCATCATGGACCGAACGGTTCGTTGGACTAATGAATTATATTTGGAAAAAAAAAAAAAAATTGTGAAATATAATGATATGCGTTCAACAAGGTAGCCCAATAACCCAAACGACGTAACAGGCAACGCCCCTGACACCCCCGAAGAAGAAAAAACACCAACTTATATGTTAGGCTACTTAGTCAGGCGCTCGCTCACTCAGTAATACACGCTGAAGGATCGTTGCAAAATGGCCAATGCGTTTAACAGACCAGAAATAGAAGATCCTCCAATAACCAACAGGTCTGGTGTATGTGTGCACTTTGGATTCCCTGTAAGCTATAATGGTGATGGCAAGAGAGTGGTGGATAAAAACAACAACGATATGTCGCATCTAGGCTACACCAGCGGGAATACAAAAAAAATAAAAAACACCAGCGGGAATACTTGAAACATGGCAACTCATTTACGCCGACATCACCTTAGTGTGTCAGTATCTGGGAAAAGACGGAAAAAAGGAGAAACATACACGCAACAAAACTATTCCCGCAGCATTTAGACAGACATTTCCAACGGATTCAAACAGGGCAAAAGACATCACCACGGCGATTGGTAGGCTACATTTACGTTATAGCCGCGGATATGAGACCTTACTATTTACCATTCATTCTATCATCACCATTATAGGGAATCCAAAGTGCACCCAAACACCAGACCTGTTGGTTATTGGAGGATCTTCTATTTCTGGTCTGTTAAACGCATTAGCCATTTTGCAACGAGCCTTCAGCGCGTACTGAGTGAGCGAGCGCCTTACTCTGTAGTGGAAAACGTAGGTTTTAAGAACATGCTTAATGTAATTGAGCCCCGTTACAATATTCCTTCACGAGCCCATTTCAGACAGACCGTAATTCCTGCTTTGTTCCAAAAAACATAAGCCCTATAGAGAACCAATTGAGTAAAAACACACTCAATATAAAGAGTTATAGAGTTCCATATAAGAAGTTACATCTTTGTATTTGTTAATAACTAATATAACATTTTCATTTTTTTTTTTATAAGGAGCAGTTTTTGTTTTATACAGTATGCTGCTAAGAAAACACCATAGAAGATGGGTAAAGAATAGCTCCATCATTGTTCAATGTAAAAAAAAAAAAAAACATACTTTGTTAGTTTTAATAAATAAAACATTTTTTAAAAATCAAGGAAATTTATCTGCCAATTTTTTCTTTTTGCTGTATCTAAAACGTACCGAACCGAACCGTGACACCAGTGTATTGTATCGAACCGAACCGTGAATTTTGTGAACCGTTACACCCCTAATATATATATATATATATATATATATATATATATAAAGTCGTGGCCAAAAGTTTTGAGAATTACATAAATATTCGTTTTCAAAAAGTTTGCTGCTAAACTGCTTTTAGATCTTTGTTTCAGTTGTTTCTGTGATGTACCTAAATATAATTACAAGCACTTCATACGTTTCAAAGGCTTTTATCGACAATTACATGACATTTATGCAAATTTGCAGTGTTGGCCCTTCTTTTTCAGGACCTCTGCAATTCGACTGGGCTTGCTCTCAATCAACTTCTGGGCCAAATCCTGACTGATAGCAACCCATTCTTTCATAATCACTTCTTGGAGTTTGTCAGAATTAGTGGGTTTTTGTTTGTCCACCCGCCTCTTGAGGATTGACCACAAGTTCTCAATGGGATTAAGATCTGGGGAGTTTCCAGGCCATGGACCCAAAATTTCAACATTCTGGTCCCCGAGCCACTTAGTTATCACTTTTGCCTTATGGCACGGTGCTCCATCGTGCTGGAAAATGCATTGTTTTTCACCAAACTGTTGTTGGATTGTTGGAAGAAGTTGCTGTTGGAGGGTGTTTTGGTACCATTCTTTATTCATGGCTGTGTTTTTGGGCAGAATTGTGAGTGAGCCCACTCCTTTGGATGAGAAACAACCCCACACATGAATGGTGTCAGGATGCTTTACTGTTGGCATGACACAGGACTGATGGTAGCGCTCACCTTTTCTTCTCTGGACAAGCCTTTTTCCAGATGCCCCAAACAATCGGAAAGGGGCTTCATCAGAGAATATGACTTTGCCCCAGTCCTCAGCAGTCCATTCACTATACTTTCTGCAGAAGATCAATCTGTCCCTGATGTTTATTTTGGAGAGAAGTGGCTTCTTTGCTGCCCTTCTTGACACCAGGCCATCTTCCAAAAGTGTTCGCCTCACTGTGCGTGCAGATGCGCTCACACCTGCCTGCTGCCATTCCTGAGCAAGCTCTGCACTGGTGGCACTCCGATCCCGCAGCTGAATCCTCTTTAGGAGACCATCCTGGCGCTTGCTGGACTTTCTTGGACGCCCTGAAGCCTTCTTTACAAGAATTGAACCTCTTTCCTCTAAGTTCTTGATGATCCTATAAATTGTTGATTTAGGTGCAATCTTAGTAGCCACAATATCCTTGCCTGTGAAGCCATTTTTATGCAATGCAATGATGGCTGCACGCGTTTCTTTGCAGGTCACCGTGGTTAACAATGGAAGAACAATGATTTCAAGCATCACCCTCCTTTTAACATGTCAAGTATGCCATTCTAACCCAATCAGCCTGACATAATGATCTCCAGCCTTGTGCTCGTCAACATTCTACATTTTCTTATCTGGTTCTTTTTAAATAGATGTGACTAATAAATACTGAATACAAATTATGAAAAGATTAATGTGAAGTCAGTATGACCAATGAGTATCTTACACATTGACTCCAAGTCATCTTTTGAATGGGATTGTGAATCAGACGATGCCACATCTACAGGACAGTGTAGTAAGTTTAGTCTTAATATCATATCATGTTGACAGTCTATTTACATGCAACAGAATATGGTCAAGTAGTTGTAAACCCCAGTATTTTAAAAGGTAAATGTTTATATTAGATCAAAAATTGCCTTTAAGCAATAACCTATTAAACAGAATTATTAAGAGGCAATTATTCATGACTAACTAAACCAAAAAAAAAACTTTAACCAAACTAACCTAAAAAAAAAAACTAACAAAAGTCAAGAATTTATTAAATAGTAAAACCAATTTTATTAAGACCAGCGATTTAATAGTTTCTTATCAGTCGATATAATTCATAAATCAAAAAGTAAACAAAGAAATTGACAAGAATCCAGGAAAGAGCAAAAAATAAATAAATTAAATAAAACAACTAAAATTACAAATTTTCTTAATTTTTATAAAGATAATTTGGTACTGCATAATATTTTAAATATATCCATCCAAGAGCACTGTTGGATGTGTGTTTTATCTAATATGATTTAATGCATCATCAGCAGACAGGTGCGTGACTGTGGCATACGTCTATTATTAATATTAGAATTATTCACAGAACGGGGCCTATATAGTATAACTGCTGGATTTTGTGGGGCCCCCTGGGGCAGTGGGTCACCACCTTTCACGCCACTAGCGACGGCCCTGGTTAGAGCAGTGCTGATTGGGGAGAACGGAGGTGCCCTCACTCTATTGGTAAGACTGTCACTCAAGGCTGACAGTCATGCATATGCTCTGGAACAGAGTAATATTGCATCAACATCGCAGGCTTTTGCGATTTAGCAAATCGCAACACCTAAAATCGCGATTTCGATTCATCGCACAGCCCTAATATATGAAACACAGAGTGATTACAGAGCCATAAAACTCGTTAGCACCAACTAGTGGCCGATTTCTTTCAAAATTCTTACAGTCCTTTGAGTCGAGTCGAGTCGAGTCGAGCATGCCGACATAGTTTCGTTCCGATTGACCTCCGTTAACTTTGTCAAATAGGTGCTCAAAATTCTTTTTTTGGACAAAGATGCTGCAAACCAAGGTTTTCAGGTTGATTGGACCAACGGTTAAGTAGTTATAGCCATTTTTATGTTTTTACCTTTTATAGCACCACCAAGTGGCAGATCTGTGCAATTTTTTTATTTGACCAAAGTTTTAGCTACCACAAAGGTGTAGCGAGTTTGGTTAAGATATCTCATTTTGTTTCCGAGTTATAGCCTGTTGCGTAAAATTGGTTACAAAATTGCCATGACCCAAGGATTCCAGAAATGTTAAATTTTTTTGTCTACGACAATCGGTTAAGGAGCTATTAGCAAGAACGCATTTTTGATCGCTGTACTGTAGTCCCCCCCATTAGGCCGATTGGGCCGGTTCTTTGCGCCTGAGTAGAGAGCAAGACTACTACCTTTTGACCAAGTTTCAGCTCTCTAGGCCTTACGGTTTGGGCTGCCCGTTCAGTTTTATGGTGAAATAATAATACAAATCCTAACAACTACAATAGGCTTTCAGCACTGCATGCTTGAACCCCTAAAAATAATGTCATTGCCTCCTAGTCAGTCTATTGTTCGTTATCTGGCTCAGCTCTGTCAGTGTACTGTTTGAGTAAATGAATTACTCCAGGATATTGGTCTGTTTTAACTCAGAGGGAGTGTCTGCCACATTAAAAAAGTTAACAGCTTAAGTCATTTGTGGATTAATGGGTATTGGAGATGCGAACTGTTTAAAACAGATAAAATGTATATTAGTCATTCAAAGATTTCTTTAAATTAAATATAAATGTGTATTTGCTGAATGCTAACAGAACATTTGAAAGTTTGACTCTTTGACTCTAATAATATAAAATAAATTGTTGTAATACATTTTTTGTATACATTTCAAATCCTTTGTTTAACAGTTCTTTCTGATATTAGACAGATTTCTGTCCGTATTAAGCCACGGACACACTACACTTTGATCATGCGAAATACGTTCGGACGCTCAAGGTGCAAGACTGCAACACTCCAAACAAAGTGCAACTATACAGTACCTGGCTCAGTGTCTTTATTCAAATGCAAGCTTTAGTGCTGAGCTGAGTTCACACATTAGAGCCAGTGAGAGTTTTATTCAATATTCTGTCAAAATGTTTCACTTTCGTTTCTATATTTTAATGTAGAACGGGGTTTCCAAGATCTGTCAGTAATAATACAGGACCACAATCGTTAGACCTTTTTTTTTTTACAAAGTAATATAATAACATTGGTTTCATAATGAGATGTTTATAGGTGGCAATAACCTTGGTGGGTGGTGGTTTATTCTGTGGCTCAGTTGTTTATTTAGGTGGATCAGCATGTACAAACTACAGGAGGGTCAAAACAATCCACAAAGCTGTGTGTTTGGCATGATGAGGATAAAATATGGGCGAGATTCAGCTACTGGTTGTTTTTTTATTATTTTTCTCATCATTAGTTGCATTCATTATTCATTGAGAAAGTTCTAAATGGACATTTATATTTTTGCATTTTCTTCAGCAACTGTTAAAAGCATGTCTTGTGCTCCATCTACCAGCACAACTGAAGACACTGTGATCATCGAAAAAAATTTTCCTTAATACTTTTTTCCTCATTTATTTGTTAATTGCCCAGATTTACCATTGCCTTCTTCCCTTTTCATTTTCAGACTCCCTCATTTAAGATGTCCGAGACCACTTGGGAAGTGGTGCTGAAGACTGGAGGAACAGGCAAACTACCTCTCTGGAGAATTGGACAGTATGTTGTCATCTGAGGCGAGTGAGTGGACTCATCATTTAATTTATCTTGTTTGGATCACCTTTTAAATAAAGGATACATTGTTAGGACATTGTTCTTACAATCCCCAAAGTTTCAGCACATATTTCTTGACAGAGCCCTTTCTTCATCATGACCACAGTCTGAAGCCAACCTTCGAAACAGTTACTTACTGTATTTTTTTGGACTATAAGTCGCACCTGAGTATAAGTCGCATCAGTCCAAAAATATATCACCCTCTCACGGCTGGAGATGGTAAGGTTTTCTCTTGGTTCATGTCAAATTAATTTTGATAAATAAGTCGTAACTGTAGTAAGGTAACTGTATAAATGTCTGTATTTGCCCTCATCTGTTTAAGAATCCAGGGAAAGTGAGATGTGGTGCGGGTCAGTGGACGAGAGTCCGCCAAAAAGTCTGCAAGCAAACTATATTAGGAAGGTGTTGAAGTTGCTGTCTGCCGTCATGGGGTTTTGCTGAAGGGACTGAATATGTTCCCTGGAGAAATATTTGTATACCCATTATATCTCCAGAAACAGCTAGCTTCACAGACAGTCCAGTTTTTTTGCTCTGATGTGGTCTGCAAATATTGGCCATATCTGCAGAAAGTTGTGGCCCACTGTCCAGAGTTGCAGTACTTTCTGAACATGTGCCCATTTCTCTCCATCATGGATGCAAAAGCGCATTTATGAATATGTGAGGTAATAATAACATTTAAATTTATTTTTTAACATTTGCACCGAACATTATGATCGTCTATCCTCTGCCCCTACTTGTTTTCCAAATTGCTGGAAGCTGGAAGAACAATCAGGGAGGAGGTTGAACAGGTTAACACCTTCCTCTCTCTCGAGCCTTATTTTCCAAGTATATGTCAAAAGCCGGTAATAATTTTTCATGTATAGTTGTGTCCAAATTGAGACCAAGTGGTTTGAACATTTGATGCTCGGCCTTTGCATTTTAGAGTTCCATGCATAGGGGCTCCCTTAGAAAACAACTGTGTAGTCAGCACTTTTACACTGATCAGGACTTTCTTTATAATAATAAAACCTTGTGACACCTTAATTAAGTGTATGATTATATCCATGTTTGTGTGACAATATTGGAGAATGATCAATGTAGTATCTGACCTGTGGTCCTTATTGTGAATCTAAATTACTGCACATACATTGTGTGTCAAGTTCGCACAGACATGCTAACAATCCAGGAAAGTTGCTGAAACAAGCGAAAAGGCAGAAAACCTTGACCGGACACTTGCCAAAAGATACATCAAGGTACTTACTAGGAAAATATGTATAATAACATTTTTGTTTTTAAATTGCATCTCAGAATTTGTTAACATGGATATTTCTTTCAGACAGACTGTTCAAAGGATTTCAGAGGCAACAAAGGACCTGCAGAAACTCACAGCTGAGTTATCTCTACAGCAAGACACAGTCCAGCAGTGGGTGTCTGATGTTCAGCAGTGGACCTCAGGTACTCTGAAAAAATTATGTGATGGGATATTTTAAGAATCATTGGCTCTACTCTTGTACAGGGGATCTGTAAAGAGGATGATTGTAAACTAAAATTAGCATTAATTAATAGAGTGAAGATTATCTAGAATTCTATACGTGCAGGCATCATTGCCAGAGTAATGCAAGATATGATGTTTTCTCATGAAATCACAACTTCTAACCACAACTACAGTGTCCAAAAGTCAGAAGTGGTGATGGGGTATCTGCAAGACTGAGGAACTCATGAAATGGACGCGTGGTGGATTCCTCTTGATGAAAGACTTCAGTGTCCCTCAATGCACTGCTAATTGTTTCTCCAAAGTGCTTTGCTGTGTTCAGAGACAGATCTGGAAGATATGGATATTTATTCACATTCCAGAACTGCTGAAGGTTTGCCACATCCTACTGGTGACGGAAGTGCAGTTATGCTAACTTTCACCAACTCTGCATGACATGACCAACAAACTACTTGAGCTGTTTTGGAATCATGGTCCTCAAGCTTGCTACGAATTCATGGCTGTTTCATTTGAAATAGAGGAACAGTCTGAGAAACCATGCTCATCAGCAGCATGTGTGTCACCATCAGAAGTAACGTCATCTCTGCCAAAAACAAAAACAAATGCTGACATCAGAATCCCTGAAATTCTTGTTGTGACACATGACAAAAACCAAAGTGTCATAAATGTTTTAAAAATAAACAAGCAGTGAAGAAGAGAATAAATGTGTAAAATTGTTTATGAAAAGCAAGATGCAGGACAGGAGGGTACATCTTCACATTTTGAAGTACAAAAAAGAAGAGAATATGAGAGAGAAAAATATGCCACGAATGTGCAGTTTCGGATGAAGAAAAAGGAGATTACCGAAAAGAAGTATGATCAAGATCCTTTTGCCAGACACCATAAGATGGAATACATTACCAGGAGGTACAATACGGATGTTTTCTTCAAAAAAACCCGGAAAGTGTACATAATTAAGTGGTACCACACTGATGCTCTTTTCCAGAAGAAGATGAAGGATTACATAGCCAGAAGATGTGCAAGTGATTCAGAGTTTAGAGCACATCACATTCTACGTTGTACTATCCAGAAAAAAACAGAAGTTGTCTCACTGATGCAGGATTACACATTCTTCACAAGTTGAGATGTGCATTAAGGATCAAAAGAAAATACAATGTTCCAGTCAGGATACACACAATTCTGATGCAACAAACCAGACTGGGTCCAAAAACATAATGCAAAAGACCATATATCCATTTCGGTGTCAAATTCTGCATGGTCCAACTTACATCTGCACAGTCTGTCACAGGACCCTTTTTCCAAATCAAGTCAAGATGTGTAATAGAACATAAGTAAAAAATGTTCATATAACAGCCTCTTGCTTAACCAGGAAATATGTTCATGCTTGTGACAGTGCCTGCTCAGTTTCTTGTGCAGTTCCAGAAGAGCGAAGACATGAGTGGATCTGCTAAAGTTGTGACAGCCATCTGAAGACGATCTGCGATGGTCAGAAGTGATAATGGCAATCAAGGCTCTTCAGATTGACTAGATGACGAAATGTGAAATTCTTTGAAGTAACCATGTCACCATCATACAGATTTTTGAGAAATAAGTGGATGCGTTAATGACTCATCTGCTTTTGTAACCTGCTCAATCCCTTTGGTGAACTCAAGGATTACTTTTATTGTATCTTGTTTCAAGCCAGAGGAAGCCCACACATTCATCTGCTGACCTGGGTAAAGGGGGCACCTGAATTCGGTCTAACCAAGTAGAGTGTGACTTAATTGACCGTTACATAACCTGCCAGTTGTCGGGCTCTACCTCTTATCCAGAGCTTCATTAAATTGTGACTGAAGTTCAGCTTCATAGCAAGATAAATCTAAAAATCATAAATCATAGCATAGCTAAATCTTGCAAGAAAGGAAATGTGTTGTGTAGATATGGGTTCCCTAAACTACCCATGTCAAGCACCAGCATCACCCATCTATGACCACATCATTCTGAGGAAGATCAAATCGCAGACCAAAACCAACCAGGCAGAAAGAAGACAAGACAGGATGTTGTTAGAAAAGCAATGAACGAAGACAGGACTAAACTCAAGTCATTGTGGCATTTGCTAAACGATCCCCAGGCCTCCTTTGACACTTGTCAGACTTGCTGACCAAATGTAATCTGTCCAAGGATGATTACTGTGAATACACTGAATACACCTGATCGCATGGATTGTATTGCAGAGCAACAAGATGTAGAACAAGAAGAAGATGAACAAAATGATGTCCCGGAATACCAGATTCTTCATGAAGATGGAGACGGAGTCGTACCACAGATAGAGGCACCACAGATGACTAATGAATTTACGAGGAAGATATTTAGAAGTCTAAATGAGACGCAGTCAGTAATTTTTTTACACTGTCCGCCAGTGGTGTCAGGCGCGTGAGTAGGGTTAAAATCCAGAGCATTTTTTTTTTACTTTTTGTCAGGCGATGCTGGTTGTGGGAAATCACACATCGTCAAGTGCATACATTCAGAAGCAACCAAGATTCTGTGACAACTCCCTCGACTCCAGGAAGAAGGGGATCTCCGTAGCTGTTGTCTGTGTTTACTGGAACGGCAGCATTCAACATCCCTGGTAAAACGCTGCATTCCCTTTTAAAACTGCCAAGGAGTCTGAATCCACCTTATCAAGGACTTGGGAATGCCCTAGATGAAGTGAGAGCAGGATTACGCGACGGGGAGATTCTTATCAACGAAATATCCATGGTTTCAAAGGACCTGTTTCCTTACGTAAACTGGAGATTTCAGTAGATCAAAGGCAGCAAGAAACCTTTTGGGGGAATATCTTGCCTCGTTGTAGGGGATTATTATCAACTCCCACCGCTTGGTAGAGCCAAACAGCTCTGCTTGTATGAAGAGGATGTGCTTGGCTTCTGGAAGGACCATTTTCAAATCATCCCCCTCACAGAGATCATGCGCCAGAAAGAAGACATCGCTTTCACTGAACTATTGAATGAACTACAATTGAAGAATAAGAATGAAGCTCTCAGGGAGGATGATAGAGCTTAGTTATTCCAGGCTGTGAAGAAGCCTGAATATTGCCTGCGTGATGCTCTGCACATATATAATACAGAGACTGTTCAGGCCCTTTTCACTGACATCATAACAATTGATGGCGAAGACTATAGGAAAGACCCAAAAACAGAAAAGATGAAGAGACTAAACAAACCTGTCACTGGAAAAAAGGATGAATTGCTTGACACAATGCAAGTTGCAGTGGAAGTTTGAGTGATGGTAACCAGGAATCTGGATGTAGAAGACGGATTTGTCAATGGATGTTTTGGCACTATTGCAAACATTGTCACCAAAAAAAAAAAGATGAATCGCCACAGTACAAATGCTAAGACTTAAACTCGACAATCTGAATGCCGGTCATAAACATCGCAAAAAGGTACAAGGTGAAGAAGACATCTTGGTTGACATTGAGAGATCTGAAGAAAATCTGAGGAAAGGAGCCGTTTGTCAACAATTTCCCATCAAGCTAGCTTACGCCACAAAGGTCAAGGCATGACGATGCACTCTGCAGTAGTGTCATTGAAGATTTTTGAGTCGGGAATGGCCTACGTTGCCCTCAGCAGAACGACTTCTCTACAAGGATTACACATTATGGACTTCGACAACAAGAAGATGTATGCTGATCCTGAAATCATAGCTTCTTTGCAAAGCATGAAAAGAGCAAAAGAGTCGAAGAAATCATGCCACTTCTGCAGCACATAAAGGAAAATAGGCAGGAACAGACACTCACCATTGTTCATCACAACACAGAAGGACTGGCAGATGTTCTATGTCTAACGCAAACGCACCTGACTGGATCATGTATTTCAGCTCTCCAATTGGAAGGATACAACATGTTTACACGGAACAGGCATGTCTTTTACTCAACACATCAAGAAATTGGAAAGAAAAATGGTGGTGTTGGAGTTGCAATACATTGCAAGGAGCACATTCCAACTCAGCACAGGCAATATATACAACATTTGACTGATCTGTAGTTTGTTGTAATCAAATAAGATTCCCCAATAAAAGCAGCAATCGTAGCTGTGTATAGGCCACCACAATACAATATTGGAGGTTTCTTGACCAACCTGGAGACTTTAATGAGGACCTCCCATACACTGGAAAACCTATTCTGGAGTTGTTTCAAGCTTGAAGATACATACAACTGATTACAACAGCGTCAACAGAAAGCACACACTACTTGACCACATCTACATTTCAAATCCAGACCTCTGCCATCAATCGGGTGTGTTACAGACCTACCACAGTTACTACAATCCTGTGGACTGTGTATTGCATTTTTCGTAGGTAATTTGGCTGGTATGGTTGTGCTTTGGTGTTGTACCATACGGAACCAGGGGCACTGAGCATGCATTAATGCTGCCAGTGGGGCTAGAACAGGCTTAGCCACCGGGTTGGCGCATATGGCTAGGTTGTTGTGTTATGCCATACGGAAATGGGGGCCACTGAACCTGTATTAATGACGACAGTGAGGGTGCTGAAAGAATTAGCCAAGGGGTTGGCACATATAGCCGTGTTGAGGTTAGATTGTGTTGTCTATGATCATATAAAGGTGTTATGCCACTGAGCTACTTAGAGAGTACAGCAGCAGGAAGGACGAAGGAGTTGTGAGGCAGCTCCAGGCAGGACACTAGGAAGTAAAGGCAGCAGCAGCAGCATACAGGACGCAGTGAAGATTAGTGTGGCAACTCCAGGGAGGACACAGACAGTAGCCCCTTTCACACTGCATGTTGGACTCGGAAAATTGCTGGAACATTGCCGGGTCGCCTACTGTGTGAACGCAAACACGTCCTGGGATTGATTCCGGGATTGATCCCGGGTTGGGGATCTAATAACATTGCCAGGTTCAGTCCCGGAACAAAGTCTGTTTGAACAAAAGCCAGAGCCAATGCTATAAAGGGTGTGTTGTAGTGATGATGTGCATGGCTGTTTTGAAGGCAGATCAGCGTTTGCAAAAAAAAGTGCTAACTGTAATGAAGCAGAGATCAGTTTGTTCCTCACTTTCTGCGCTGAATCTGAGATCATTCGCCAGTTTAAGTGAAAGTTAACGTGCATAGTGTTTTCAACTTGTACATTAGACGTAACATCCTGAAGTCACGTGTCTTTATGGGACCTTTATGGGTTGTGTGTGAATGCATGCACACATTCCAGCTAATTACTGGTGTGGAAGGGGCAGAATCTAGTGAACAGGGAACAATTGGTTAAACAGATTACCCATGTATTTTTCGGAATAGCAATGAGAAAGGGTCTAGTGAGAGCAACACCAGCAGTAAATCATAAAAGACATTAAGGTAAATTGAGTAGTAAGACACTGTTGTGATGCATTTGATTTTTTATTTGTTTTAAATTATTTTGTGTTCAATCTGTACAATATGTACTGGATGTATTATTTGCAGTCCTCTGCTATTCTAATATTGATATGTGCTCATCTGTAAAGTTGCAGGCAGATTTTGGAGACAATAGCAGTCCGCTGCAACACTGGATAAAAGTGTGCAATATACCATCTAAAGTGTTAAAAGATGTCACTTCAGTCACTGTACCACTGCACACGATAACCACATTTAAGGGAATATTGTAATCTAATTTTGATTTTGATGTTTTTCAGGAATCAGCGAGTCCGAATGTCTGAGATCAAGTGTGCTACAACACTGATGATGATGATGAGCTGGATACCAGCTTATGTGCTAATTTCTTTCAGTAAGTTTTAGTTTACTTTTTTATTATTATTTTTTTTTAGTTTAGTAGTAAATGTGTATGTAGTGATTTCGTTATTCATTTATTAAATTCATTGGCAGAGGACTGGACCAGATGTGTTTGGAGTTGAGGACAATGCTGAAGACTAAATAAGCAACGGAAGAAGCACATTAAAGCAAGTTTGTCAATAAAACTGGGAAGGTTTAGTGTTTCAGTGCATTTTATCATACAATGTGTTTGTTCAGAGGCATGTGGTTTGATGTGAAATCTTAGATTTTAAAGTGTATAAAGTGGATCACAGAAGTGAGAGAGCAGAAATGTCTCTTGCAAGGCATACATCTGACCTGAAAGTTTATGCTCTATAAGTCTTGCAGAATGAAAAAATTCAATTCAATTTACTAACATGATCATATCTGTTTTACCTCCTCTACCTCAGGGTGTCCAGTCTGTTTGTCATGTCAGATCCAGGAGCTAGATGGCGGGAGATGCTTCATTATACCCCTGATTGCATTTAATCATTGGATGTTCAAATAATTAATTTTAATATATTTATAAATTATCTTATTATCATATTAAATTTTGGTGTCAATTTAATATTTTATATATTAGCTTAAATAAGAATGTTATTATAATGAAGGATGGGTTCCCCCTGATGAGTCTGGTTCCTCTCAAGGTTTTTTATCTCCTTAAGATTTTTTTCCTTGCCACCGTCGCCACTGGCTTGCTCACTGGGGGTGTTGTGTCAAATCCTGTGTCCCTCTCGCGTCCCTGCTGACCAGGGTTTCCAAAACAACAGTTTGTGAGTTTAAATAATATTTTTTTATTTATTAAATCATAGAAATTTAAATAAACAGGGCTCCACAATTAATTTGAAATAAAGTTATGGCTTAGTTACTAACGATAAAGCAGTAAACCCTGTGATGCTATGATTAACAGTCCTTTCAGAACTGCTAAGGAGCTTTGTTAAAAGCCCCTCTGGTTTTCTGAAATCACAGGGCTTATGGGCTTACATCTTTTATAAATACTTGCGCAGTTTTGAATTCCAACATGCACAAGGTCCACTTTAGAAACTTGAAGGATTTCAAACAAAAATAAGTACTGTGTAAAACAAGTGAACAAATAAGTTAGTTACTACATATACACTCACCTAAAGTATTATTAGGGACGCCATACTAATACTGTGTTTGACCCCCTTTCAGAACTGCCTTAATTCTATGTGGCATTGATTCAACAAGGTGCTGAAAGCATTCTTTAGAAATGTTGGCCCATATTGAAAGGATAGCATCTTGCAGTTGATGGAGATTTGTGGGATGCACATCCAGGGCACAAAGCTCCTGTTCCACCACATCCCAAAGATGCTCTATTGGGTTGAGATCTGGTGACTGTGGGGGCCATTTTAGTACAGTGAACTCATTGTCATGTTCAAGAAACCAATTTGAAATGATTCGAGCTTTGTGACATGGTGCATTATCCTGCTGGAAGTAGCCATCAGAGGATGGGAACATGGTGGTCATAAAGGGATGGACATGGTCAGAAACAATGCTCAGGTAGGCCGCGGCATTTAAACGATGCCCAATTGGCACTAAGGGGCCTAAAGTGTGCCAAGAAAACATCCCCCACACCATTACACCACCACCAGCAGCCTGCACAGTGGTAACAAGGCATGATGGATCCATGTTCTCATTCTGTTTACGCCAAATTCTGACTCTACCATCTGAATGTCTCAACAGAAATCGAGACTCATCAGACCAGGCAACATTTTTCCAGTCTTAAACTGTCCAATTTTGGTGAGCTTGTGCAAATTGTAGCCTCTTTTTCCTATTTGTAGTGGAGATGAGTGGTACCCGGTGGGGTCGTCTGCTGTTGTAGGACCACACCCCTAAATGCATTGAAGCAACTGCCATGTGATTGGTTGATTAGATAATTGCATTAATGAGAAATTTAACAGGTGTTTACTGTATACACTGAAATTTTCAGTGTATACTGTATTCCCCTAGTAAAATTGTATTGGTACGTGAAAGTGAAGAAATTAAAACAAGAATAAGTATTGTGTAAAACAAGTTAAACGTACAGTATGGGATTTTTGGCCACCAGGGGTCACTCAATCAAAGCAATAACATAAGACGTACTTTGATGACGTCGGGAAACAGCGTAGGCTCATGGGAGTTGTTGTTCATTGGAACACGCACTCTGTCGCTCCCCACATTCCTCACTCATTTTAACTGAGGCCGGCGACACACTGGATGCGTGGCGCAAGCGTCTCAGCTGCGTGGTGTGTCAGTTTTTAATTCGGCTCCCATGTTAATAGGTTAGAGCTTGCAGACTGCCTGCGTGAGACGCGCGTCTCAGGTGCGGAAAACGCGTGCATGATAGAAATAGAACCGACGCCTATTTTTCACGCGACACGCAAGCGTGTTGGAATCGTTTCTAGGCAAATTTTAATAGGAAAATATGTTTATATGTAATTTTGTACACAAATACATATTAATTCATGACATTTTGATTTTTAAAAGTCTATAGGTTGACATAAATTCAGATATAAATGTAATTTAAAAGAATAAATAATTATCGATTTTCAAATATTGCACCTGTCAAACATAGTCTATTTTGCCGTCAATACTGTTGACGGTGTCCTTTATCAGTAGGCTTTATATTTATGTTCAACATGAAGTATAGATATTGTTGTCATGAAGACAAGAGCCTGGTCTGTCAGCGGTCTCCCTCTATGTCACCTTCAGCAACAGCAGCGTGCCGCGTCAGGCACGGTTCTGGTGTGTAAAGACACAGAAAACGCGAGGCAGCCGCCAGGCTTCTGGCACGCAGCAGAGCAGCACGCAGCCAGTGTGTCACCGGCCTTAGTATTTTGACAATCACGTATTTTCGAACGGAGAGATATATGAATTATCAGACCCCTATCAAATCAATATTCCATCTAGCTAGTAGTAATATATGTTAAAAAAACACGGTTGCCTTTCGTTAATAATTATAATTACGTTTATACTATGATATCGAACAAGATAGTGAACTGCATTTGAAGCTACTTTATCCAGCTAGATATAGAACACATGTAGATTTACATTATACTCTACATGAGAGCTAGTCCGTCTGCGTTTTACACAAGACATCATCGTTTCACAAAATATACGGATAGATATAGTTAGCTGAATGGATGCATACCTGTTTATTAGAATGCAAGCATCTCTCTGTAGTTTCAGCTTGTCACGAAGCTCTCTCTATCTTGGAAATGCAACTCCAATATTTACCCGTGTCTTGTTTCTTCTCTTGTCCCAAAACCTTCTCAGGTCATTTATTTCACCCGTACGTTTGCGCTTCACAGAACGTGCAGGCAAAGCATAATCATGATCCATAACTAAGTTATTGATTGAGATATAAATACGAATATAAACAATATAAATATAAAATATAATAGTCTCGATCAAGGCTAGCTACTACTTTTTCTTCTTCGTCTCGTCTTTGCTTCTGTTCACCTTTGTATTTGGCGGTTCCGCAGGAAGTTAGATAAACTAGAGGGGTCAAACGGAAATAAAGAAACGTGCCGTGTCTTCTAATTAAACTATAATTTTCTCCGGATTTGAAAGTTCGTGGAAACTGTCGGGATAATCTAAGTACACAACTAAAAAATATATATATCATAGATATAGTGATATCTGCTATTTTTAAAGCAAAAAAATTACATATTCCGCCTTTAAGATATATAATTTTCTCAAAGTACAATTTTATTATTGCAACAGTAAGGTATTTATGTTTTTTATTTTTATAATCTTGTTAATGCAGATATTAGATCCTTTTAATATGAAGTTAACATAATATTTAAATGTGAGCTAGTACGACTTGGCACAACAGGCATTTTTTAAAATCTTTTAATAAACAGTCTTTATTGAATCTTCTTCAATGGCACAAAAAAAATGTGTTCTTGTGAACTTCACAGAAGGTCCAGGGGGTATCCCAGAAAGCAAAGTTAACTTACTGTCACATATACTCTCAGTTGATTAACCCAAACCTTGCTTGCTCGAGTTATCAATGCCACAATATGTCTCTGCATATTTTCACTGTTAATACATTTTTCATTTTTAATTAAAATATTTAATGTCAGGACTAAGAATTGCAAAAAATTAAATAACCTTATGGTGTCCAGAAATCATTGATTTTAATTAATTGACAAAGACCTGGTGGTTAATGCTTAGCATCAAATCTACAATAGTAGTACTATTAAGCTTGTGATTCTTTACGGGAGTGAATACACATCAATTTGCCACATAAACCAGCATTCTCAAATGGGCTGGGGGTAGCATGAAAGAGGTTCATTCGAAGTATAGTATGTTTTCTAATTAAAATCGGTGTTTGTATATCAAGAGCAGGAACATGTTAGTGTACGTTTTATTTTGTGATTTCACCGGAAAAAAGTAGAGAGTACTCAAGTGGCGTCTGTCATTGATAAGCAACACGAGCTGCGCTCTCCACGACAAAGCGGAAATTTCAAGAAAGGAAGACTCTGCATGATTTCAGAAACAACAGGTAAACTTTAACAAATGAATGGTATGAATGCACTGCTAGTCAACAGGAGATAAACTTTAATTTTCTAATCTATTTTAATAATCTGTGCCGTGAGATGTTTCAAAAATCGACCCTCCAAGAAAGCAAATCCAAATATCCACACGATTGCAAATGTGATATTGATTTTATACAACACTTCAATGAACAAAAGTGTAGTATCGAGTGATGTTCTTCACAGTATTAGAAACAAAATTATTTTTTCGTTTTTATCATCATTGTATTTTTTCTATAGATTTTTTTAATTTAAAATATTATTTGTGTAAATGTATTTATAAAGTTGAAATATGGCCAAAGTCAATTTAGGGGGCAAATATTATCCTTTAATGGAAAAGGTGCAGTAAAAAAGTATGCAAAAGGATGGTTAATGCCTCAGGGGGTACTCCACTCTAAAAAGTTTGATAACCACTGCTCTAATGCATCCGTTTTACAGAGTTTATTGTGTAACAAGATATCAGTAATGAGCATGGAAGAAATTATACATATGTGTGGCTTTTAATTATAAACTAGCCCGATATACACTGGGACTCTTATTTTGAAATGTATTACTCTCTTGGAAACACCCTGGCCACCGAGTGCTACATTTATATCACAAACAATGATAAGAAATCGTATGACTTTAATATAATTAAAGGCCATGTTGCAGGTTAACCACCACTTTCGATTAATGGGTACATAAATCACTCAAGATATGTATATCATTTTTTAAATGTCTCAAAAATGGTTTTAAAGACCTATTTTTTAAGTTTTTGGTATTAACGGTTTTTTTTACCCAACTCTGCGATGACGTCACATTGGGGAGAAGTCGAGGAAAGGTAGCCTCAGTCTAGTATGATGCCGCGTTCCAGGCAACCCGTAACCCGTGTGTTTCCAACCTTAAACCCGTGAAAGTGCACAGGAACGGCAATCAAACTTGTGACTTCCCACCCATGAACTCGTGTCTCGTACTAGATCGATGTACTCCGAGGTCACACAGCACGCGAAACAACGATGACAGCCCCTACGGATAATACTGCCTACGGATGCAGTGTTTATGCAAGTGGTACACGTTGAAAAAACGATTTTAGGTCAATGCAACGGTGCAATAAAATAAATAATCTAGTTACAATTCCTTGCGCTCAGAAAGTTTGGCGTAACTTGCCTGGAACGGTACAAAGTCGTTAGTAGTTAGTGATTACGAGTTCAAAAACCTGCCTGGAACGCAGCATCAGAGCCAACATGTATGATCCGCAGCCGTGTAATTTCGATCGAGCCAGACGTGAGAGGGCAAATGAGGAATTGCCAAGAACTGATGTCCGTCAAAGCCTATGCATGGTCCGAGGAGAATGAGTGGAGAGTTGGTGAAGTGTCCTGGTGAGTTGCTATCATTTAGCATCGCAGCAATGAGCGCTGGTGCTAGTCTACGAGCAGCAGTGCACAATAACGACACACACACACACACACATATATATATATATGTACACACACACACACACACACACACATACATATATATATATATATATAAAATTTTATTTATTTTTTACTGTCATTGAGTTGCACCAAGTAAAAAAAAAATCTACGTTTTCTTTATATCTAGTGGCAGTGATCATGACGTTAGTTTGTACCGGTAACCTTTTTCATAGTGTCGTAGAACTGGTAAACGTTGTCTTTGTCATCTAGAAATAGAAGGCATCATGCTAGCTATATGGACGTTTCTAAGCGTTTATCTCTTCCTCTGGCGAAAATGTTGTTGCAAACGTAACCGCGTGTGTGTCGCTGTGTTTGGCAGGTGCTTGTGTGGGCGGTGTCGTCCCATGGAAACTGCGCTGAAAAGCTTGTGCTGTAGGGAAGTGAGTGTGTTTGGGTCGCTGTTGGTCGATATCTCTATATCTATCTGTCTGTTTATCTATCTATATATGTAGTCTATCTATCTATATATATCTATGTATTTATCTATAAATTATTATCTGCGCTATCTGAATACTCTCGTCTACTACTCGTCTCTCTAGTCACTCTCAATGCTCTCAAGGCGGCTTTGATAAATTCTCTCCCCAACGTGACGTGATGCAATGCATTGTGGGGGAAAGGAGACCGCTCTAAGATAGTACCTACTTTTGCGTATTATATTCCGTTTTGTGATACCCAACAACATAAAATACAACGGATTACAGTTTAAATGTTTATTACCATCAAGCAAATTGCACAAATTTGTTAAAAAATTAACCTTGCAACACGGCCTTTAAGTGAATTAAAGCAATTGTGTTTGGCATGTAAGAGGTTCAGGGTTCAAATCCACCCCTGTATAGCATTTTTTCTAACAATTTACAATAAGTTTCATTAGTTGACATTAATTACTACATTAGTTAACATGAACAAATATTAATAAATTCTGTAGCAATGCAGTTCATTATTAGTTCATGTTAAATTCATTGTCAATATACATTATAAAAAACGTGTTAAGTAAAGAATAATTGACGACAGGCCGTTGAATTATACTCCGCTTCGCGTCGTGACTGCATCACCACCTCGGGTGTGAATTATTTTTCTAATAATTCAATGTTACCACACCTCAAGACATCGGTCCATTTATTTAAAGGGACTCGTCTGGTTTTTGTACTTAAATCACTATTGTGAGTAGGACTATTTCTTCCGCATCTCATCAAATGCCTCTTGTGCTAGTACTTAAACGTAGTTTTAAAGCTGGTAACGGAGGCTTGAGCCGTTGATAGCAGACTAATGCAGTTATTATAAAGTTATTCGAAAGAGAGCGAGAGCGACAGAGACATACAGAGAAAGAGAGAGAGAGCTTGTGTGAATTAGGCTAACGTACCTCTCTGTGTCTCTAAACACTCTTCTGCTGCAGTGTCTGTAAACAGCGCTGTTATAACATCTCTAGTGAGAAATGTCATTTGTAGCCTTCAAGTTGCTACACTATATATGCTAACTGATAAAATCATCAGGGCAGTGCTGACAACACCTTTTTGTGTGAACTGCATAACCGTTATTCCTGTTTTACTATACGAAGTGATATGAACTGTAACGCGGTCAAGAGAGCTGCCTGGAACTACGTTCGCCGTGCGTTTCCCAGAAAATAATTGCACACCTCAGAACGTTCATCAGCCAATCAGATTCAAGCATTCAACGCCCCCATAGAATAACATTAGTTAACGCACTGTGAACTAACATGAACAAATGACGAATAACTGTATTTTCATGAACTAACATTAACAAAGATAACTAAATACAGTAATGTATTGCTCATGGTTAGTAAAAGTTAGTTAATACATTAAATTTGAACTAATGATCCTTATTGTAAAGTGAGAAATTGATTTTTTCCCCAGTAAAATCAGTAATTGATGCTTTAGTTCAAGATCATGATGGCGATTAAGTTTCAGGAAAGGATAAATGGATTTCCAGGTGTGCTCTTTTGTTGCAGGTGAGAAACCAGTCTCAGTACCAGAACATTCTACAGACAGTGGTTGGCTCTCTTGGAAATGTGCAGAACACCCTGGCCAACGAGTGCTAGATTTTGCCAATGCAAGAACCATTCACATTTCTTTAGGAAATGTACATTCTAGTTGTTATTGTAATTGCATTATTTTAATGCGTTAAACTGAAAACATTATTGTCTGTGTTAACATGCTAATTATGACAGCACTAATATAAGACACCACAAATCCCAGTGAAATCAAATAAAAAAAATGTTGGGGTTTAGTATTAATTTTATATATATATATATATATATATATATATATATATATATAAATAAATATATATATATATATATATATATATAAATATAAATATATATATATATATATATATATATAATTATTACGCTTATCTATAAGGTAGTGTGCTCCAAAACAGTAACAAAATTCGCATTTTAAAGATATAAGCATTCAAAGCTTGCAGTTTGTCAAATGGAACAACTATTTTCCATGACCTCACACTTCAGCTTCTCATCAAATCTTCTGACCAATCAAATGCTCTCTAGAGTCCGAATCGTCTGCTTAAATTAAACTGCTTTGGTCATGTGACAATTTGCACTAACCATGTGAAAATGCACAAATTTAATCGAGACTAGGGCTGCACAATTAATTGAAATTAAAACACAAAAGGCAATAAATAGCGATTAGGCAGTAGCTGTGGTTGTCATTTTTATCGTCCATCTGAAGGCCAGAGGGCGCTCTCGAGCTGAAAATCCAAATATGCCCCGAAGATACACAAAAAAGCTGTCATTATCGCAAACGATTTCACAATCCTATGATTATATAATCTGAGATTCTGAACGCGATTTTCTAGCTTGTCAGAGAACTATGGCTCTGTGTAGTAAATGCTGCTCCACCCGAAAGCAGGTGATGGAGATTTACTACTAATAACAGAACATTTTGTCTTTACTGACAAAATGTGCATGACAAACGCGATTAATAGCACTCAATTAATCATGCAGCCCTAATTTCCACATTCTGTCATGCTGGTGACTAAATGCCTCTGAAATAGGTGTATACTGTATTAATGTTAATTATTCATTGATTATTTCATAATTAATTTAAATAAAATAAAATAAAAAAACACTGGTGATTAAGAAAAATCACATTTACATTGTGAAGAAGATCCCACTCGTGTGCTGCTACAGGAGTTCAGGAGAAAAAACTCTAATTCTAGATCAACTTCTGATGAAAATAATGGTTTTGTGTAAGATACTTCTCTATTTCTGTAGAGCTGGACATTTTAAATAATAAGGATCAAATGACTGAGTTCTGCTTTGAGAATAAAACCAAAGTTTGTTCCTCAGTATCTTCATGTTTGAATGTTTATTTGTGTACTGTCATGCCAGAATAGTTGGTCAAAAACTTAACTAATTGTACAATTATTGTATAATAGTGTTTTTCTATATTTTTATACAATATAAAAAATTTACCCCAAAAATCGAATTTGATCTTAAAAATTATATTCAACAAATGTTCAATGCTTTATAAACTTTGAAGCTGTTAATGCCATACTTTTCTGCATTTCTTCTGTACATGCATGTTACTTACGGACTGTTTTTAATAAATATTTACCTTTTGATGGTTATTATTTGTGTGTAAAAGTGATTTTAAAATGAACAAGATTTGCAGGTTTAATGCCTATCTTAATTTGGGTTAATTTTAGACTAGCAATGTAGTAATTTTAAACCATAAAAAAAAAACAGCGTTGGGTTGGTCCCTTTTTGACCCAGACCCAAATAGAGTGTATGAATCTGGAAAACAGTTTATTCCAATCTGAGAATTGCTTTTTGGGCAAGGAAACAGGTGTTGTGAGATGTGTCTCCCATGTGTTTAGTTTAGGACAGCTCAGAGTGTGTGTGAATGAGAGTGAGTGAGTGCGCGTGCCTGTGGCGCGCCCTTTTCCCCGCCCACTCTGTGTTATGCACGAAAGTCTCTTGTTTATATATATGCCACCACAACTAACAGCGTGAAGTTTTAAGGAGTTAACCCCGGGAGGAGAACTACCGGCCCTGGAGAAGACAGATCTCCCCTGCGTCACCCAACCACGGTTCGGAGACGAGCAGGAAAGGTTAACACTGGCGACCACGAAGGGACCCTCACGTTGTTAAAAAAGAAAAAAAAAAACTGGTGAGCAATGAAAATCAAAGGACAATAAAAATATTAAATAAATAAGTTAAAGCCAAGTGACTGTAATACAGCTGTAATAGCGGCGTGTCTAAGCTCATATGATATATAATATGGCGGCCGCTCGCTATCCCTCCGATGTTTACGGACGAGAGACAAATTACTCAAACCCATTCATGTCGCTAACCAATGTTGAGGACAACAGTCATGGTACTGTGACAGCTTATGAATGCAAGGCTGAGAGGAAATACCAACATTATAACCCATTCCTGTGTGATGAAAGTTGCACTAACACAGTTGTTAATGGAGAGGATCTGTTCGCACCATCTGACGGCCCCGCCTGTTTCTCGCCCACAAATCCCTTTAGCAGAGGCCACCGTCAAAGCCACGCCTCCGCAGGAAGGCCAGACATTCACATGTTCACATATCCCGCTCCTGACATGCCATTAAAGGGACATTATGAAGTCACAAATCCCTTTGACAATGCTCACATGGGAAGTTTCGTACATAGCACACCGTTTATATCCAAACCTGAAGCCAGTACGTTTCCCATGCCCTGTTCTTTTATTAATCCAGGCATGACTGTAAAACATGGACATTTCCCATTGCGCCAGCCCTGTTCCTCATCTCCAGCACAAAAGAGCCGCCCTGCTCCCCGTCAGGCTCCTCAGTCGGATAGTGATGAGGACTATAACCCCAAAGAGAGAGTACCCACTCTACGTCCCGGCCAGTACGATGGCAGCACACCGTGGAGAGAGTTCCTGCACAGATTTGAGAGCTGTGCAGAGGCGAATCACTGGTCAGTCAAAACAATGGCCATTCAGCTGAAATTCTGCCTCACGGGGGCCGCAGGTGCCATCGTCCACAGAAACCCTCGTTCATCCAAATGGGACTACCGCCGCCTGCTGGAGGAACTCGAAACTGCTTATGGCCCTTCGTCAGATCATGCAGCGGCTGTAGCAGTAGAGCTGAGGCAAAGAGTGCGTAAACCTGGGGAGGCGCTTCATGTGTTCAGAGATGACATTTATGGAAAAATAGCTATAGCTTATGGTGATTGGTCAGAGGCTGAGCAAGACGCTATAGCTGTTGAAGTTTTCACAAACGGTCTGGGTGATACAGAGCTAGTTCAAAGACTGTTAGAAAAACGTCCAGCTACACTAGCCAAAGCTTACGAAATAGCCCACCGTCATGACACCACCAAGAGAGCTGCTTCCTATGTCACCAGCATCATGCAGCCAGGGGCCCGTAACTTCACTGAACGCAGGCCCCGGGCCGCTGTAGTCAGAGAAAGAGACAAAAACGAGGCTGTGACTACCACTACCTGTGCAGTTAGCCCATCACCCAATCACGTTGTCCCACGCACATCTGCAAAAACACTAAAGCAGCACAAGAACTTTAAAAAGGGTGACATTCGCTGCTATAACTGTAACGGTTGGGGTCACAAACATAGCCAGTGCTCGTCCCCTCAAAGAAATACAAAGACTTTCCTGTCCAGCGCCGCCAAGGAAATACCCCTGACCACGGTGTTCCACCTTAAAGGCCAGAATCGTGAAATGAAGATTCACATGCGCATATCCGAGCTGGAGGTATGTGCAGTCCTGGACAGTGGAGCGCGGAGGAGCGTGCTGCCTCTTCACCAATACAACGCCATTCACCAAGACGTGAGACCACTGCTTCAGTCATCCATCGTAGAGACTTTGTTCGGAGTGGGACCAGGAGATGTACCGGTGCTTGGTGAGGCCAAGGTACCGGTCAGTATCAACAACCGTCAAGTTGAAGTGGACTTTCTTGTAGCGGACATAGAGGGCAACGAGGTGCTGCTTGGCCATCCTTTCCTCACCCAGGCGGAGGCCCGCCTTGATTTCGGTAGGCATCGCATAATTCTGTTTGGAGAGGAAGTGCCTTACTTTCACCCAGATACTGTTCCAAAGTCACACGCTGTGAGAGTAGCCAGAACTGTTGCGCTTGAAGCGGGACAAGAGTACTTAGTCAAGGGCAACGCGCACTTTTGCGGAGAAGTTAAGGGAGACATGATGCTTAGCCCCACAAAGGGTTTTGTTGAAAAACACAAAATACTCATTGCCAGAGCCCTAGTCCACACACAGCACACCAACCTTGTTCCGTTACGCCTCTTTAACCCTGGTAACAAGGCGGTGACTATTAAAGAGGGTGCCATTGCAGGCCTCCTCCAGCCAGCTGAAGCTCTGCCCTCGCCCAGTGTCCCCACAGCGGCAGATTTCTCAGCCAGTTCCCCTGCAGTTCCAGAGCACCTCAAGGACCTCTATGCCCAAAGTTCCACTGACTTTAATGATAATGAAAAACTTGAACTATCTAACCTGTTGTGTACCTATGAAAGTGTCTTTTCCAGGGGACCTGGTGACCTGGGTCGGACAAGTCTTGTTCAGCATGACATCATAACCCATCCGGGACCTCCAGTGAAGCAGCCTCCTCGTCGTATGGCTGGGGAAAAACAGCGAAGCGCAGAACAGCAGATCAGTGAGGGCCTTCAGAGCGGTATCGCCACACGCAGCCATAGCAGTTGGGCCTCACCGATCGTGATGGTGCGTAAAAAGGATGGAACTTATCGCCTATGTATAGACTACAGGGCACTAAACAGCCACACCATCACCGACGCGTACCCACTGCCCCGCATCCAAGACACGCTGGACACTCTCGCCACCGCTAAATGGTTCAGCACTTTGGATCTTGCTTCAGGTTACTGGCAAGTTGAGCTAACACCAAGAGCTCGTCGTGCATCTGCCTTTTGCACCCGTAATGGACTATTCGAATGGAACGTTATGCCGTTCGGGTTATGTAACGCCCCGGCGACGTTCCAACGCCTTATGGATCGCGTCCTTGCCGGCATGCAGTGGGAGACCTGCCTTGTCTACCTGGACGACATCATTGTGCTGGCTAAGGATGTGCCCGAGATGCTGCAGCGGCTGAGCCAAGTGTTCCAGAGACTTAAACAGGCAAATCTCAAACTGAAACCAGCCAAATGCTGCCTGTTCCGCCACCAAGTTGTCTATCTAGGTCATATTGTGTCCCAACACGGTGTGGCCACTGACCCCAATAAAGTCAACAAAGTCCAAGCTTGGCCCACTCCCACATCAGTACAAGAGGTCAGACGTTTCATTGGCCTCGCCTCCTATTATCGCAGGTTTGTGAAAGACTTTGCCTCCGTTGCCGAGCCGTTACATAATCTGACAAAGAAAAATGCACACTTCCAGTGGCACGCTGAACACCAAGCCGCCTTCGACACGCTCAAGCACCACCTCATCACAGCCCCTGTTTTAGGCTATCCACTGGACCATGGTGAAATGATCCTAGACACTGATGCCAGCGACACAGGTATCGGCGCTGTTCTGTCGCAAATGCAGGGGGGCACAGAACGGGTGTTGGCGTATGGCAGCCGCAAACTAGCCAAAGCTGAACAGAACTATTGCACTACGAGGCGGGAGCTGCTAGCCATTGTCGATTTCACATCCCATTTTCGGCAATACCTACTTGGGAGGCCTTTCAAGGTACGAACCGACCACAGCAGCTTGCGTTGGCTCACGCGAATGAAAGAGCCGGAAGGTCAGTTAGCCCGGTGGCTTGAGAAGCTAGCGGAGTACGAGTTCGAAATCATCCATCGCCCAGGTCGCTTACACACTAATGCTGACAGTCTCTCCCGCAGGCCCTGCCGCCAGTCGTGCCCTTGTAATCTGCAGGACCCTTCCTTGCAGCTGAGAACCACAAGTCACCAAGCGATTCAGTGTGATTTGGACTCAGACACCAGCCCCCTATTGCTGAGTCCGGTGGGGGTAAGTGCTGTCAATGTTACCAACCCAAACATTTTAAAACAAACAGAGAATATTTATGTGACAAACATAAGTGAAACCATACTGTTTCCCGGCTGGACTATTGAGGAGTTGCGGCAGGCTCAAGCTGCCGACGCAGACATTGCACCAATCAGATCTTGGTTAGAAGCCAGCAGTGAGCGGCCCCCATGGGTCACAGTCTCCCCATGCAGCCCAGCCACTAAAACGTACTGGAGTCAATGGAGAAGACTGTACTTCAGAGATGGAGTACTGGTTCGCCGCTTTTACTGTTTAGACAACACACAGTTCTATCCTCAAATTGTTCTCCCCCGCAAAATGCAACCTGATGTTATGCGGCAAATGCATGAAGGGCCAGTAGGAGGACATTTTGGTATTGAAAGGACTGTAGCCAGACTTCAAACCAGATTCTACTGGTACCACATGCGAGAGGATGTGGCGCTCTGGTGCCGGACTTGTACAAACTGCGCATGCAGAGCCAGACCCCACAAGACTCCACAAGCACCCATGGGAACTGTCAGAGTTGGAGCCCCCATGGAGCGCATTGCACTGGACATTATGGGCCCACTAAATGAGACAGACCGTAAAAACAGCTATATACTCGTAATACAGGAGTATTTCACAAAATGGACTGAAGCGTTCCCAATCCCTGACGAAAAGGCTGTGACAGTAGCAAACGTAGTAGCAACTGAATGGGTATGTCGCTTTGGAATGCCTCACTGTCTGCACAGCGACCAAGGGCGCAACTTTGAATCAGAGGTATTCCAAGAAATGTGCCGTTTGTTTGGCATCGACAAAACCCACACTACACCATTCAGACCGCAGTCCGACGGCCAAGTCGAACGTTTTAACGCCACCCTCCAAAAGATCCTGGCCTCCACTGCAGAACACTGTCACTGGGATTCGGACCTGATGATCCCATATGCAGTGATGGCCTACAGAGCAACCAAGCACAGCGCTACTGGTTTCACCCCCAACTTCATGATGTTCGGCCGTGAAATAAGCGAGCCAGTGGACCTTGTGGCTGGTTTGCCTCCGGACTCAGACCATGCTCCTTCCGCCCCTGAGTATGTGCAACAAATGCGTGAGCGGTTGGAACTGGCTCACAACATCACTCGAGAAGCCCTCGGTGAGTCAGTCACGCGTGCAAAAAGACAATATGACAAAAATGCTTGCCATACACAGTATAAAGTCGGCGATGCGGTGTGGTATCTTATCAAAGGAACCCGGCATATCAAAAACAAAGTCAAAAAGTTCCTCCCCTCCTACGAAGGACCTTACTTTGTTATGGGACATTTAGACGATCTAGTCTATCGGATCCAAAAGGGCCCCAGAGCTAAGGTCAAAGTTGTCCACCATGATCAACTCAAATGCTACCGCAGCCGTGAGCCCCTGGACAACACCTGGGTCCTGGACCAGTCCCGGAACTGGACGCCTTCTGAGATCCTGCCACCAGCTGTGGACGGGCACCCAGCAGACCGGGAGGATCTCGGCCTGCATAGCCTTTACTCCACTGCCTCGAGTGATGGCCCTAGTAACTCCCAGTCGCCTACTCCTCCTGCTACTACTTCTCAGGTGGTTGGGTCTCTTCCATCCACTCCTTCCCATGTGATACTTGACCATGGTGGGGGTGCGGTGGGAGAGCCACACCACCAGTCTTTACGCGAACCTCGGCCCCAACGCCAGCGCAGAGAACCGTTATGGTATGGGGACTGGGTCACTGAATGAGTTACCTGACAGTTCATACTTGCACTAGAGACGTTACAGTTTACATTTTTTTTGGACTCTAGTCAAGTTTTGTTCTATACTTTTCTACAAAAAGCATATTTCCAAGTTAAAAAAAAAAAGGCTGAAGAGTTTTTCAATGCTTTTACATGCTTGCACTTTATTGCATCCAATGTATGTTTTCATTATTACTGTATTAGTCAGACAGTATTACCTCTGGTCACCTAAGAATAGGATTTAAAAGGTGATGTACTCTTATGTTTTATTAGAGACTATTGTATTTCTAATAATTTTTCACTCCTGGGTTCACTGTTGAATGAGCTTTAGAACTTTTAGCACTGTTTAGGCACTTGTTAAATTAGTGTAACCTACTATTAGGGGCACTACTATCTCTTCACATTTTAGGCCTGCAGATATAGAGAAAGTTGTGCTAAGTACATTTAGATGGAATGGAATTAATGTTAATTGCCAATCCATGGTGGGGGTAGTGTTGTGAGATGTGTCTCCCATGTGTTTAGTTTAGGACAGCTCAGAGTGTGTGTGAATGAGAGTGAGTGAGTGCGCGTGCCTGTGGCGCGCCCTTTTCCCCGCCCGCTCTGTGTTATGATCGCTGCTAAGCAACGGTGGGTGTGTGAGACAGTGATCGGTGCGGGTAGTTGATTTGATATTGCAGTGAGTGTATTTAGTACGGCTGAAAATAAAGCAAATAACTCTTCGGCACGAAAGTCTCTTGTTTATATATATGCCACCACAACTAACAGCGTGAAGTTTTAAGGAGTTAACCCCGGGAGGAGAACTACCGGCCCTGGAGAAGACAGATCTCCCCTGCGTCACCCAACCACGGTTCGGAGACGAGCAGGAAAGGTTAACACAGGTAACACTGGAAAAGATCTATAGATAGCAATCTCAGAAGTATGTTTTGCTGGACTGAATCTAACCTAGATCCCAAGCTTAAAAATAGGTAAAAGCAAAGTCAATATTTATTTTTTACAGGTTCATAATAAGTGGGTAAAGCCCCTGTAAAATACAGATCCTTGGTTCACTAGAAAGTGACAATATTTTAATACTATTTTATAGAAATTTTCAATGACAAAATATTTGTATTTAAATTACAGAAAGTAAAACAATGCAGTTTTATTTAGAAATATTTTAACAAATCTAGGGCTGTAACTACTGATTTATTCTGGTAATCTGATTATTTTGACAACTGAGTAACACAAACAGACTTAAGTGAAAACCAGACTTTAGTATGACTATATATAAACTAAAGATGAGGAAATAATAATTAGCTTTGTGGTCACCACCTTTGATATATTTCACATTTATAATTTAGGCTGATCCACTGCCCTAGGGGTTCAATAAATAATGCGAAGAGTAGAGGGGGCAGAGGACACCCCTGTCTAGTGTCCCTCTCCAATTACAAGGTCTTTGATAGATTACCATTTATTTAAATTCTTGTGTGGGACATGAGTATATATTTTGAATTACTTTAATACTTTTCTCATGAAAATAGAATTTTGGAAAAACCAAATCAAAAGCCTTCTCGGCATCAGGGGTATATTCTTCGTAGGTTGCTTAAAACATCCAAGATCAAACGAGACATCCAAGATAATAACATCGTGCTCCTCATGATCCAGCTAATTAGGTTCCTCGAACTCACCTGCCCCTTACGATTAGTATAGCTGGATTGAGTTAGCTGATTTAATTGCACGTTCATGCGCTGGCTTAAAAGGAGGTATGTATCGATAGTAGAAACTGATCAGCAACACTGTGATTGGCTGCTCACCATAGCCAAAGATCGCACTCAGTTTATCACCGCAGTAGAGCAAGAGTTATTGCTAGAAGGATACGACAAGACACGACACAGACCAGGAGGGAGGCGGACAGGTGGAGGCTCAGGGGGAGGGATGGAGGGCCAGACTCACTGAGGGGAACAGACAGAAACATAACAGAAACCAAGAAACACAAAACAGAAATCCATGAAGGACATCATGTGGCGCCCCCCAGGGCGGAGCAGAAGACCACCACGTCCTTGTGGACGAAGCCAGAGTCCTCCAGGGCGGAGCGGAAGACCCCCACAGCCGTGTGGTCAGGGCGGAAGGCCCCCAGGGCAGAGCAGAAGACCACCACAGCCATGTGGTCAGGACCAGAGCCCCCCAAGGCGGAGCAGACCTCCGTGCGGCTGGACCAACGGGACGACGAAACTCTGGTAATTCCCTGGTGTCCTTACTGGACTCCAGAAGATTGGTGCTGGCCTGACACTGCTCATGAAGATCATTGGTGACTTGCCTCTGTTTATGAAGATCATTGGTGACTTGCCTCTGTTCATGAAGATCAATGGTGACTTGCCTCAGTCCTTGAAGATCAGAGGTGACTTGCCTCAGTCCTTGAAGATCAGAGGTGACTTGACTCAGTCCTTGAAGATCAGAGGTGACTTGACTCAGTCCTTGAAGATCAGAGGTGACTTGACTCAGTCCTTGAAGATCAGAGGTGACTTGACTCAGTCCTTGAAGATCAGAGGTGACTTGACTCAGTCCTTGAAGGTCACCGGTGACTTGACTCAGTCCTTGAAGGTCACCGGTGACTTGACTCAGTCCTTGAAGGTCACCGGTGACTTGACTCAGTCCTTGAAGGTCACCGGTGACTTGACTCAGTCCTTGAAGGTCAGCGGAGACTAGCCCCGACTCTGGAGGATCAGCGGTGACTAGCCCCGACTCTGGAGGATCAGCGGTGACTAACCCCGACTCTGGAGGATCAGCGGTGACTAGCCCCGACTCTGGAGGATCAGCGGTGACTAGCCCCGACTCTGGAGGATCAGCGGTGACTTGACTCGACTCTGGAGAGTTCACTGGCACCTGACTCGACTCTGGAGAGTTCACTGGCACCTGACTCGACTCTGGAGAGTTCACTGGCACCTGACTCGACTCTGGTCAGCTGAGACTCTCATCCTGTGCAGCGGCGCTGGGCAAGCAGCCATCTTGGGCCATGACTCTGGACAGGTGGCCATCTTGTACTGTGGTGCTGGGCTGGCGGCCATCTGGGGTTGTGGCGCTGGACTGGCGGCCATCTTGTACTGTGGCGGTGGACCGGTGGCCAATTTGGGCATTGGCACTGGGTTAGCGGCCATCTTGTGCTGTGGCGCTGGACTGACGGCCATCTTGTGCTGTGGCGCTGGACTGACGGCCATCTGGTGCTGTGGCGCTGGACTGACGGCCATCTGGTGCTGTGGCGCTAGGCTGACGGCCATCTTGGGCTGTGGAGCTGAACCAGTGGCCAATCTGGGCATTGGCGCTGGGCTGGCGGCCACCTTGGGCTGTGGCGCTGGAACGGTGGCCAATTTGGGCATTGGAGCTGGGTTAGCGGCCATCTTGTGCTGTGGCGCTTGGCTGGTAGCCATCCTGGGCAGTGGTGCTGGACTGGCGGCCATCTTGGGTTGTGGCGCTTGGCTGGTTGCCATCCTGGGCAGTGGTGCTGGGCTGACGACCACCCCGCCGGAAGAGACAGAAGTGACTGGGGCATCCCACCGAAGCCGATGCTGCAGGTAACGCACGAATTCCCAGAATTCCAGTGTCTCTAACTGCGCCATCTCCTCCTGAGACACTGGATCATCCAGCCCGCCATTAAAATAGTCTTTAAGGGCTGCGTCATTGTATCCCATGCCCTCGGCCAGGGACCAGAACACCTGTGCCAGGGCACCCACCTCATTGCCCTCTTGGCGGAGGGCGATCAACTTCAGATACTTCGCCCTCCACTCCGCCATCCTGGCTGGGGAGCGGGAAAGACATACCGCTGGTTCCTTGCATGACGGAGTCCTTCTGTCACGTACGGTGTTACAGATAACACAGGAGAGGGAACCAATTGCAGGTAAGTCCTTTATTTGAAGGGTAATCCAAAGGGGTAAACAGTCCAGGCAGGGTCAAAACCAGAATATCCAAACATAACATAAACCAAACAAGAAGACAAGGCAAGGGCAAGAACTGACAGACATGAATTAACATTCAACAAGGAACATTAAACAAGGACTCCGTAACACAGACTCAGACAGACCGGGTATAAATACACAGAAGGATAATGAGGGAACAGGAGACAGGTGGGGAACAATCAATTGACTAAACAGGAGGAAGGTGACCAAATAAGGGAACAGGAAGTGATAAGGAGACAGACACCGTGAGAAAGGAGGTCACCTAGTGGAAACCCAGGGAACACAACCCAGACACTGTGACAGTAAATATATTCTCTATCTCAACATTATTTTTCTCCTGGCTATAATAATTGTCTCTTGTTTATTGGTACAATAATTTTGATTAGTTTTGGAGTGGCAGTGATTTGCAGCTGGTAATGGATGGTAAAGAGGTTCTATTGAGTAAGATAGTGGCCTATCTTAAAAAGAATTTAACAAATGAACGTGAACTAGTTCGTTTTTAGATATGTCAACTTAGTTCATTTAAAAAAAAAATGAACTATGAACATGAACTAGTTCATTATCATTTGTGTGAACTGAACTTTGAGCTAGTTCTTTTTAAGTATGAACTGGCACAACACTGCACACGAACTGTAGGCTAAGTGCAATATCACACGAGTGCAAATGTGACACTCATCTTGTACATCAGTTCATTAAGAAGTTAATATTGTGTTATTTTAGACACAATGTTGTCTGTTTGGCTCAATTTTGCCAACCAGAAGATAAAGACAAATCAGAACTGTTCATCCCCGAGCAACCGACAGTGGCATTTAATTTTTTAATCCACGTTTTGATTTATTGTGGGGCAAATTAATTGTAACTTTATTTAATAATAGAAGTAATAATAATAATAGGCCTAATAAAAATAAGAATGTAACAGGCCTACATTAATTGAAAATGCCAAAAATCTTAATATTGCCAATAATCTATGTTTTTGCCAATATCTCTGGCTAACGTAGATACTAGATCATAGTCTTCAGATGCACCCCAGCAAGGGGGGGTTATCACAGGGCCGTTTGCAGTGTGTGTTACGCCACAGGGGAGATCGCACGCTGCCTGTTACGTGTTTAGCACTGAGAACATCATATTTCACACACTTTAAGATGTTTTTTCAAATGTAATAGGATTATTCTAATGAATCGTTTGGTTTGGCAAACAAACGGAAAGCCTCATACCTAACAGTTCAATATGAATACGTGTATCGTTACACCCCTAGTATTGTTGTTACCAATCAAACGAAATTAGTATCAACAAAATCATTCATTCCACTGCAGAACAAACAGAAGCAGCTGAAGTGGTATTTAGATGCATTTACACTGGTAGTTTAAACTCCCTATTGGGGTAAAAGTGTCCTAATAGTTTTGTCCATTTAGCGTATTTCTGTAAGAAATATGTAAAATATTACAACATACGGTATGCACATGAGAGTGTTTTCTGTTTAGAACACTGCAATGATTTTAACACACTCAAAGCTTGGATCGCTATTGAGCATGTTTTAAGTGTTTATAGACATTCATGTATTTCATATACTTGTGCTCCAAACATGTACCAGCACTTATGCTAACATATTCTATTGTGTCTTTTTCAAATTAAATATATATGTGCAATTAACAACACTGATGGATTATTCACATAAACAGAAGACAATGAAGTAACCCAAAATCCAAAGAAGGATGGTCAGAAATATAAATATGCCTTTATTCTTTCTGCTGTGCATTATCAACATAAGTAAAAACACAAGCGTAATAAAATAAAGTTTATTAACAAAAAGATAGACAACTACTTTACTTAATCTTAGTAATGTCTTTTTGATGTTCAGTCAGATTTCTCCAAAAAGCACAAATTCAACAAATACCAAAGCATCATCCTGTGATGCTGAAAACCTTGAGTTGGAGACCTTCCTTTACCTTTAACTTTTGAAGACCACAGAGAACACCGCATAACATTAATCAACAAAAGATACATAATGCAAATTAAAAGCATGTAAACGAGTAAATACAATTAACAGCATGTAAATGGCTATATAAAATACATTTTAAGAAATGAGTAAATTCAAGTATAGATGAAGACATAAGAGCATAAATGAAGAGTTTACAGTCATGTGTGAGAGTCTATTTGGCATCCCACAACTGGGCTCGTCATTCCACTGCATTATTTACAGCATTGACTGTATTGAAGAAAAAATATTTGAATTTGAAGAAATGGCTAAATCAGATGCTTCACAGACAGAAAAGTGAAAGATAATAATTAAAACTGTTTGGCTGTAATACAGAAAATGTATATATTTGTTCACCCAAAACAACATCCATACAACAATGTGGGTGTATTGTATCAAAGTTGAAAACTTTTCAAACAAGCAGAATGAAGCATTCAACAGATTATTGGGATAAATCGTATTATTATTATGATTAGTAAAAGTAACGATAACCATGCAATGTTTACAGTTTGAGTAAATAGAAAAATAAGTCTTTTATTATTGGGTGAACTATTTCAAAGATCTGAATCCTCCGATGTGACTAGTGTGTCTGGACTCTCTAGGTAATTGAACAGCATGTATGTGCTGTTTTAAACATTAAGAAAATGACCAATTGACTCGTTGGTTAAACATTTTAATGAGTGTACATTATTTAAATGAAATTTGACATGTTTAATAAATGTAAGAAATACTTTTTTAATGTAACTGTAATTTGATTATGAGCCACTTAAAGTGTAATTATAACAATCAACACAATCACCAGGCTCCACCAGCTGATTTAGGTGTAAAGCATCTAAATATCAACAACGAAATGTTCTGCACTCAAAAAATCTCCTTTGAAAATGTTTACCAAGTCTAACCAGGGGATTAAACTTCTTCGCTGTTAGATGAAACATCTGTCTCAATAACTGACTTCAAAATGACATTTTTAGAGTGTGAACCATTTATGTATTTATTTTTTCTTGATTACAACATATAACAAAACTATAACAACATACAGTTATTCATATTTTAAATATGTAGCAACATTACATGTTTAACACAGTTAAAGTCAGAAGTTTACATACACCTTGCAGAATCTGCAAAATACAAATTATTTACCAAAATATTTGGTACTGGCCTGAATAAGAGGTTTACAAATAGTCTACAAGAGAAAATAATTGTTGAATTTATAAAATATTACCCCATTAATACAATTTTGAAATAATTGTTGAATTTATAAAAAATTACCCCATTCATAAAATTTTGAGATCCATCTTTTCACACCGAGGACAAACGAGGGACTATTACAGAAGGATCAAATGCTCATTGATGCTCCAGAAGGGAAAACCATGCTTTAAGAGCCAGGGGGTGAAAACTTTTGAACAGAATGAAGATGTGTACATTTTTCTTATTTAGCCTAAACATCATATTTTTGTCATTTAGTACTGCCCTTTAGAAGCCACAGAAGATATGTTTCTCAAAAGACAAAATAAATTAAATGTACCCTGATCTTCAAATTCAAAAAGTTTTTACCCCCAGGCTCTTACCTTAAATGGTATTACAAAGTGGTGAATGAAGAATGTTTTTATCCCTTTTATAGAAAAATTCCTTCATTTTAGTTCGAATCTGTTAATTGTATTAGTTTGTTACCAAGATTTAGCTAAAAAAATAAATAAAAGAGAAACAAAGAAGTTAATGGTAGCCATGATATAGCTAAAACAATTAATAAATAATAGGACTTAAGTTAATTTACTTCACAATTTGTGTTTTGTCAGACTGTTTTATAAATTGTACCATTAATATATTTATATCAAGCATTTGGGAATACAAATCACTTTAAGAGGATGTTTTTATAGTTTCTACAAAAAAAAAAAAAAAAAACATTGTCAAATATACATTTATATGTGACCAAAAAAAAAAAGAAAAAATGAAAGATTAATTGTTAAATGCATTTGCAGTACGTATACTCAATAAGATCTATTATTATTTGCTTCTTTCATGTTTTATTTATTATTTAGACTAATTTAGGGCCCTGACCTCAGCTTAACATTCATGGGTGAACTCATGGGCTGGATTTGCCAAGGACAATGCGCTGATTTCTGCGTGAAGACATGCTGGGTAATTGTGGCCCAGTTTGGCTTTCTCTTTGGTCATTTTAAATCTAGATTCAATTATGATTATATGGAGTATATGTATTCAATCATAATGTATACATAGATCATAATGTATACATATGACCTACAGCCAATGAGAGAGCAAGATACAAGGGAAGGGAAATTTCAGAGGCAGGAGTTGTAATCTTAAGTCATTCTTGTGGCTCAAGTGGTAGAGCATTGCGTTAGCAGCGCAAGGTTGTGGGTTCGATTCCCAAGGAACACGTTAGGTAAAAACTGTTAGCTTGAATAGTGCATAGTGTAAGTCGCTTTGGATAGAAGCGTCTTTTAAATGAATAAATTTAATTAATTCCCTTATCGCCGTTGTGTATGTGTTTTGCAAATGAGACCGAGTTGTTGGAGATTCTTTCTAGTGAAATACTGTGTAAAGTGAACTAACCACTGCTTCAGTGTTACTTTTAACACTCTGAGAATGGACAGATGCAGAGCAGTGCACATTTAACACGGGGGATTTTGCATGTATTTTGTTACATCCCAACACTGAGTATGGCTAGAATCTTTCTAGAATCGTTTCTGATTTATCAACACAGTTTCACATATGATCCAAAAGAAGTGATAAACCCAGGATAGAGCGGCTGTGTGAATGTGGTCTGGACTGTGTGGATGAGACTCATTGTGTCCGAGACGCTGTAGAAGGACAGAGTTCCTGCACTGTGATCCACATACACTCCTATTCTACTGCTGATGGGATTCAAAGGGAGATCAGTCTGTATGTCATTGTGTATGAATGAGAATCTGTCAGGAGAGCAGTACAAACTCCAGGACTGATCATTACGTCCAAACCAGCTCTTACAACTGTCTCCCTTCCTGCTGATGCTCTTATATGAGATTGATACATGCACCCCATCTCGTCCACTCCACTCAATCTCCCAGTAACAGCGTCCACACACACTCTCTCTACACAACACCTGACACACATGATCAAATCTCTCTGGATGATTAGGATACGGCAGGAAGGTTTTACTGAAGGTAATCACTCTGTTCCTCTTAGACAAATGGAGGAATTTACTCACTGTGTTCAGATCCAGAGTGAGCTGATGGGAATCTGATGGAGATAAAACACATAAAAACCAGGAATTATGAATCGGTTTGATCTTTTCATGTAGCTAAACTCATCATGTCAGTGTATCTGCAGTGTCTGTTAAGACCCTTTATCTAGTATTTTTTCTCTCGTTTCAGAAGTGTTTTGTGTCCAGGTGCAGTGCTGATAATCATTGGTTCTTCCTGATTGGTGTTCTAGGCACATCTTATCAGACCTGTTGTCACTTCCCATAGTAGAACATTGTGTGAAGAGTGTTTGATTAGAGAAAGCTTGTGTTTAAGAATAAGAGTTAAAACCCCTCGTTTTTAATATCGTTTGATCCGATTAGAACTTGATTAGCCTGATGAAATAACTTGGGACAAACTTAAATCAAAGATAATCAAATGCCATTATACTTTCCAGAGACTAAAAATGAAATTGTTTTTTACTCATTTGATCAACCATTGCCTATAAAAGTAGCTTTCAAATGTGAAACAAGTAAAGGCAGTCAGATGGAAAATGCCAAGTTCAATGTCATCAAAGGGACTGGCAAACCACTGCTAAGATGGGACACAGCCATAAAATTTTGCAGCAGTAACAGAACTCCATTTACAATATCCAGAAGTGTTTCTGGGAGTCAGTGATGGTGTTTACAGACTAGGGGGTTGAACAGCTTCTGATTATTTAAAGTCGACTTTTATGTTATTAAGATACATGCATGAACGTTTCAGTTTCTAAGCTATTTCTTTGAGAAGTACAGCATTTTCTTTACTCAAACACAGTTTATAAAAACTGTTTTTTGTTTTGTTTTTTAGTTTGAAGAGCGGAGAAGTGTCTCAGCATTTGCCATCTTAGTTGTAGACTACTGTTTTATGTATCCTGACTTCCTGAGCCTAGCGCTTCATCGTTTAGATCATGAGATTTGGGCCAAATGTATTCAACCAGGAAATTTGAGCGCCCATATAGTTACATAAACTTTATAACCTGAAAGTTGATGAAAATGTAATGCAGAGCTCAGATATTATTAATTCGATTCAAAATAGCTTTTAATTCCATTTGATCATGATTTTCATAAAATGTTAAGTGCAAGTGGCTGATCATATATAAAGCCACAATAACAACTCTGATGAGGCAGTGTTTAATTATTAATATGCATATATAATAATATATTTCAGTGTTATTTCAATATATATTTCAGGTGGTTGTCCAGCATCTTCAATAAACAAGCTACAGGTAGTCCAAAATGCAGCGGCTGGAATCCTTACCAGGTCAAGAAAATACATCTTTTATTGATTTTTACCATACATTTCTGCCATATGTACATCAACCTGAAATAGTCACCAACTTAATTTTCTGTAAAGCGGCTTTGCAACGATTTGTATCATGAAAAGCACTATACAAATAAACAAACTAATATTGAATATTCACACACACACACACACATATATATAGGTGCTGGTCATATAACTAGAATATCAACAAAAAGTTGATTTATTTTACGTATTCCACTCAAAAAGTGAAACATGTATATAATATTCAATCATTACACACATACTGAAATATTTCAAATGTTTCTTTTTATTTTGATGATTATAACTGACAACTAAGGAAAATCCCAAATTCAGTATCTCAGAAAATTAGAATATTACATAAGACCAATACAAAGAAAGGATTTTTAGAAATCTTGGCCAACTGAAAAGTATGAACATGAAAAGTATGAGCATGTACAGCACTCAATATTTAGTTGGGGCTCCTTTTTCCTGAATTACTGCAGCAATGCAGCGTGGCATGGAGTCGATCAGTCTGTGGCACTGCTCAGGTGTTATGAGAGGCTAGGTTGCTCTGATAGCGGCCTTCAGCTTTTCTGCATTCTTGGTTCTGGCATATCGCATTTTCCTCTTCACAATACCCCATAGATTTTCTATGGGGTTAGGGTCAGGTGAGTTTGCTGGCCAATTAAGAACAGGGATACCATGGTCTTTAAACCAGGTACTTGTAGCTTTGGCACTGTGTGCAGGTGCCAAGTCCTGTTGGAAAATGACATCTGCATCTCCATAAAGATGGTCAGCAGCAGGAAGCATGAAGTGCTCTAAAACTTCCTATTATATGGCTGTGTTGACCTTCGACCTCAGAAAACACAGTGGACCAACACCAGCAGATGACATGGCACCCCAAACCATCACTGACTTTGGAAACTTTACACTGGAAATCAAACAACGTGGATTGTGTGCCTCTCCTCTCTTCCTCTAGACCTTGATTTTCAAAGAAAATGCAAAATTTACTTTCATCAGGGAACATAACTTTGGACCACTCAGCAGCAGTCCAGTCCTTTTTGAAGTGAGACACTTCTGATGCTGTCTGTTGTTCGAGAGTAGCTTGACACAAGGAATGCGACAGCTGAAACCCATGTCTTGCATATGTCTGTGCGTAGTGGTTCTTGAAGCACTGACTCCAGCTGTAGTCCACTCTTTGTGAATCTCCCCCACATTTTTGAATGGGTTTTGTTTCACAATCCTCTCCAGGGTGCGGTTATCCCTATTGCTTGTACACTTTTTTCTGCCACATCTTTTCCTTCCCTTCACCTCTCTATTAATGTGCTTGGACACAGAGCTCTGTGAACAGCAAGCCTCTTTTGAAATGACCTTTTGTGTCTTGCCCTTCTTGTGCAAGGTGTAAATGGTCGTCTTTTGAACAACTGTCAAGTCAGCAGTCTTCCCCATGATTGTGTAGCCTACAGAACTAGACAGAGAGATCATTTAAAGGCTTTGCAGGTGTTTTGAGTTCATTATCTGATTAGAGTGTGGCACCAGGTGTCTTCAATATTGAACCTTTTCACAATATTCTAATTTTCCCGGATACTGAATTTGGGATTTTTCTTATGTGTTATACTGTTTTAATCATCAAAATTAAAATAAATAAACATTTGAAATATATCAGTCTGTGTGTAATGAATGAATATAATATACACGTTTCACTTTTTGAATGGAATTAGTGAAATAAACTTTTTGATGATATTCTAATTATATGACCAGCACCTGTATATATTTTCTTCTGTGGCTCTCAGCGAAAGTGGATACATTTTCTCCCTCTCCTTCCCTTCAGTCGTGTCAATCATTGCTACAAGCCTACAAGCACGCACTGCCTCCTCACTCTTGCTCATGACGGTCCCCCCGGTCCTATTGCCAGCAGCCTAGAGACCGCGGTTTGGGCATGCAATGCCTTCCCAAGCATCTCTGGGCGGTCCCTCTGGGGACAAGGAGAGTCCTGCTGTAATGAGCCAGGATGTGATGCTGTCTGTGCCATCCAGCATGACTTTCTACCACTCCAGAAATGTGGGTATGTCGATTGTCCCTTTTGTTGCCACTCACACGGAGCTCAGAGTGGTGGCTTATGCTGTTTTACTCACCAGGTGACCCCCACCCAGGTTCAGTGGCTTCTCGAGACTTCGGTGGCAGCCTGAGATGCCCCTGTCCTGCGCAACGAGATTGCTGTCCTACCGGCGAAGGATGCAAACTAGCCTGCCCCTCCAGCCGAGTTGAAGTCAAGATTTTACAGCCCTTACTTCATCGTACCCAAAAAAGGCGGTGGCCTTCAGCATATCCTGGATATATGAATCTTGTAACAGGCCCTTCACAAGCCGTTCGAGATGTTAATGCAGAAGCACATCATTAGATGCATCCAACCCCAGGATTTGTTTTACACCTTACCTTCATGCCTCGATTCTTCCTCGACACGGGACATTTCTACGGTTTGCGTTCGAGGGTTGGGCATGGCAGTACAGGATTTCCGAGAGCGCTTTGTGCCATCCACATGCCAGGGGAGCTCAATTATGCTGCCGACGCTCAATTGAGTGGGGATGAATGAATCAAGAGGGATGAATGGAAGACCACTTTTAACACCCCCAGGGGGCACTTTGAATATTTGGTCATGCCTTTCGGTTTGTCTAACTCCCCAGCGGTCTACCATTCAATGACGTGCTGCGAGATATGGTCGACCAGTTCATATATGTCTACCTGGATGACATATTGATTTTTTCCTCTTCTCCAGGAACACATGCAGCACGTCCAACGAGTGCTTCAGAGGTTGCTAGAGTGGGCTTTTTGTCAAGGTGGAGACATGCATTTTTCATGCATTCTGTTCCTTTTCTGGGGTACATCGTTTCGACTGAGGGAATGCGTATGGATCCTGAGAAGGTTAAGGCTGTGGTAGATTGGCCAAGTCCAGATTCCCGTAAGGCCCTACAGAGGTTTCTGAGGTAGGGGTAGATGCAGTGCTATCCCAATGTTCTCCCACAGATGACAAGATGCACCCTTGCGTGATTTTTGTCCCATCTGTTATCCCCTGCCGAACGTAATTATGATATTGGTAACCGAGAGTTGTTGGCAGTCAAGTTAGCATTGGAAGAATGGTGCCACTGTTTTGAAGGCTCAGGGGTACCTTTTATAGTATGGACTGATCACACGAATCTAGAATACATTAGAACCGCCAAAAGATTGAACTTAATTTTGATTTTGATTTTACTCTCTCGTACCGCCCGGATTCCAAGAACATCAAACCCGATTCCTTATTGTCTGATTTTTGACCGTTCTGAACGCCTGTCTACTGCCGAGTGTATTTTACACTAGACATTAGTGGTCTCCATACTCACATGGGAGGTCGAATCTAAGGTCAAGACGGCCTTAGAAGGGGTAATGCCTCCACCCGGGTGCCCACCAAATCGGTTATTTGTCCCTGAGGGATTACGGCCGAATACAATGTGAATGTATTCTATGACGCTCAAATTGCATTAAAAAGCATATTTTAGGTTGATCCAACTAGCACGCATGTGCAGTCTCAAGAACATATCATCTTTCTATGGCAACCAGTGAGGGACACAATGACTTCGACTGCCAAACCACGCTTTACTTTTTCCCCCATTTTTATAATGATATATATGAACCGTTTAATCTTAAAGTTTTAGTGGACATATTCAGAGTCGATGCAGAGCAGAGAGCACAGAGATGATAGACAGAGCGGCCATGGCACTGACTGAGCAATCGTTATTATAGTTCAAAAGGGCAAACAGTCGAGTTAACTCAAGTCAGAATATACATGTGCACAGTTATATTTGTCATCCGTCACCGTGACATCAAGTGGACTTTTAAAGCTGACATAATGAGTGGATTAATCTTGGATTTGGAATAACGAGAGGAATAACATGGATAACTTTCTTGTCGGAGGATTGTAATGCATCACAGGTGGTCAGGTACAAGGAAGAGAGACTACGGCTCTTTAAATTAGGTAAGACAAAAAGTTTAATTTTTCGCAACAGGTCTATTGACTTGTAATAGAAATTTAAGGTGGAACATGTAACAATCAGGTCCAGTCGGGTCTGTGTCTTCCTGGTGGGTTCGGGTCCAGCTTTCAGATAATAGACGGGTCGGGTCCGGGTAGGCACTTCTCGGATCTACACTGGTCCGGGTCCAGCTTTTGAAATAATAGACGGGTCCGGGTCGGTTCGGTGTAGTACATTACGGGTCTCTTCCGGGTTCGGGCACAAATTTTTGGACCCGTAAAGACCTCTAATCTACATAGAGGCTTGAGATAAGGTTGCTCTTTATCTCCTTTACTTTTTGTTTTGCCACTTGAGCCTCTAACACATACTATCCATTCTGATTCCAATATATATGGACATAGCAAAGATTACCTCAAGTAAAATCTCACTATATGACAACAACATCCTGTTATACATTACTATACCTCAAGACTACCATCCCATCCATTCTAGAAACAATATCTTGTTTTGGCACATTTTCAGGGTACAGGATAAACTTGTATAAGAGTGAATTAATACCTATAAAGGTTTGAGATTTCTTGGTTATTTAAAACTTCCCTTTTCAATCATTATAGCCAATTTTTGTAACATTAATGTGGTATGGTTTAAGTTCCTAGGGCAGGGAGGGTGCTTTTTTTCTCTCTACCTTGTTGTTCTGATGCTTTGTATATTGGTATTGTTTCATATTTCCTCTTCTTGTTTGTAATTTTGGATCATAAGATGCATGTTACAATGTGTATTGGAATGTTGGATTCCCCAATAAAAAGATTTAAACAGAAACAGATAAACAACAGGAGTCTTTTCAATCTGATTAAGCCATCATCAGATTACTAATGGATTATTTGGGTGGATATAAACTCAGTGTGCTTTTTGCTTGTTGACTTACATTGTAAGAAGTCATTCCTGGTCAAGGGAACAATGTTGGTGAATGTGACTATGGAAATAAACAGAATAAGTGATTATGTCAACAGAAAATTTTATGATAAATAACTCATTTCCGAAAGCAGATGAATCTCCAGGAATTTACCTCTGTCAGAGGTCTTTTTGAGCTCATCTTTGCAGAAATCCTCCAATTTGCCTCTCAACTGTTGGATATATTCTCTCACACCATCAAAACAGAAGAGAGAACTGAAGGGAATGTTGGCCATGTCTGTAGTTTCAGCTAGTGCCGATAGAGCCTGGGAAATCTACAGAAAACGGAAAGGCCATCACAGCCACACTTCACCCAGTGCACCACTATCAGATTTGTTTGGTTCCTGTTGACTTGACTTATCTTTAGTAATACACTTCAATTTAGCACTTTCACAACATCAACTATATTCTTGTAACATTTGTTGTTTGACATTACAGCTACAAATTTCCACAACAAAATCCCCAGTGTTAAATTAAAGCTTTGTAGTTAACAACTGCTTTATATGCAGTTGTTAATTGATGACTAAGTCATAACTGAAGACAGGGTTTGCAGCCCGTACTTCATTGTATCCAAGAAAGGTGGTGGGTTACGACCGATCTTGGACCTGCATGTCTAGAACCAGGCCCTTCGCCGGTTACCGTTCAAGATGTTGATGCATTTTGGGTGCATCTGTCCCTGAGATTGGTTTGCAGCAATCAACCTAAAGGAAACTTACTTTCATGTGTCGATCCTTCCGCACCACAGACCACTGCTGCGGTTCGCGTGTAAAGGATGAGCATATCAGGTTCTGCCCTCCAGGCTGTCCCTGTCACCCCGTGTCTTCACGAAAGTTGAAGCAGCAGCCCTTGTTCCGCTGAGAGAACAGTGCGTTTGCATTCTCAATTACCTCGACAACTGGCTCATACTAGCTCAGTATCAGTATCTGTATCCGCTTTAATTTCACTGTCGCTTCAGTTGGATGACATTTATTTTATTTTATTAAACAGTGCGTGAATGCGTCACATTGTTATGATTGGCCCGGAGTAGACGTCTTACATCACCACGTTCTGAACTCGTATGTGCTCATACCGGTAATTTTCCTTCTGCGTTCACACACAGCAGAATTCCGGCAATTTACTGGTAATGTTACAACTGCTCATACCGGTAAATTGCCGGAACGAATTTACCGGTATTTTTCTCTTTGCGGCTATTTACCGGTAATTTTCCGGAAAAGTCTGTATTTTTTTTGGTTGTTAAAAGAGGTGTGATCAAAACAGTTGCATTCGATCCATCACTGGCTGTGCTGATGTAAATCTAGCGGTTCTGTGGTGTTTGTGTCTCAAGTTCAGTGATGCAGGTAGTGACTCTTCTCTCTGGCCAATCAGTGATCAACAGAGTGGACACATCACATTTTGGCAACAGTACGGTTCACTTGGAACCTCAAACGAGGTGGTACAAAAAAAATAACAAAAACAAAAGTGAACTGTACCGAACCATATCATGCTGAACAATGCAGTGTAAAAGCACCATACGTTCCTGTTCTTCTAAATGTTACCTGCAGGTAAAGGATGTGATCTCTTGTGTGTGAAAGCTGTTCCAGCTCAGCGTCTCCCTTCCTCAGATCATTGATCTCTTGCTCCAGTTGTTTCAGTTGTTCTTCAGCTCGACTCACTGCAGTCTTTTCCTGATCTCTGATCCGCTGTGTCACCTCAGAGCGGTGTCTCTCAATGGAGCAGATGAGCTCAGTAAAGATCCTCTCACTGTCCTCCACTGCGGTCTGTGCCGAGCACTGTTAGGACAGACATCCCACACATTGAGCTTCAATGAAAGAGGAGAGTCCTAATCAAAACTAAGACAGACTTCTCTTCTTCTCCAGACTCACCTTATGAGACTCCACAGCCTCTCTCAGCTGCTGAAGAGCTTTCTCTCTCTGCTGAATTCTCTGCTGGATTGTCCTCTGCACGTCCTTTAACTGTTTCTAGAAGACAAACCAATAAAAGTACATTTAAATATAAGGGTGTATGGGTACACAAATATGACGGTTCGGTACGTCCCTCAGTTTTAACATCATGACTCAGTATGATTTCAGTATAGCAGGGGAAAAACTCAACTTTTTTTTTTTTATAAGTGGTTTACTGAACAAGTTGCTCTTTATTTGGATACATTATTTTTATGGTTACATTATTATAGTTATAATTAAATTTTTCTTGATAAATATCAACCTCAGTTTATGCTTTAATCCAGTGGTTCTCAACCTTTTTTTCCAGCGGGCCGCACTATGGTCCAAGTGCAAGTGTCGCGGGCCGCATGCATATAATTTACATATTACGTCACCAATACAAACCAATCTGATTTATAATATTATAGCCTAAATATTATGATATCTAATCTATTACATTCATTGAAATAAATAAAAAATTCTACTACCTATAAATAAAACACCTGATGCTGTCGGGAGCTGACCAATTATGTGAGATTCAGCTCGAAAGGAGTAACACAAAGAAGTTGCGATTGTAACGCCTGTGTTATACTTTCACACTGCCTGCACATGTGCAATTGTGCTTTTGAAGCCTACTGACCACGCGCACCTGTCTGCGCGGTCGTCTGCTCAGAGCCTCGGCACACACTCTCCGATGACGATTTTTATGTCACGCCTACCTAACGGTCCATAGCGGACTCACGGAGGCAGAAAGTTTGACAGAGGCTTTAAGATGCAGGCTTTAAGATGCAGTCTATAAGACGCGCACAGGAGCATGACCTGACGCGCAACATTACAGAAAACGTGCATTCACAAATGTAGCCTATGTTGATCCAAATATAGAAAGCACTTTTGAATTGAATAATATGAGGTTCTCTCCAGAGATGTTTTGCCACATTTCTTCAATTAAGGATTGCTACCTAGTATATGGTGTTTCTATTTGCCTGAACTTCTTCAAGTGAGTTTCGGGACAAACCGAAAATCCAGCACTTCTCCTTCACTACTGATACTGCAACTATTCTTGTTTGTACGTGTTCATTCGCTGGCATTTTTCACATTTCTTTTTTTCTCCCTTAAAAACTAATTTGTCCAGTCTGATGCGCAACTTTACCTGAACTAATGGCTGTTGATGAAAATTTGATTTGATTTCTGCCAAAGTGCGCGCTTGTATGTGTTCATTAAATGCGTAACGTTATGTGAGTAGGTCTGCTCAAATATAATATATGAAAAAAAATCACATAAAAACATTAGGATATAGCTTATATTTCATTAGTAGTCTAAATTTTTAAATGTAAAAAATAAAATTAATTGTAAAAAAAAAAGTTTTTTTTTATTTTTTATTCAGCATATGGTGCAGGCCGCATTTGAATTCGTGACGGGCCGCGGGTTGAGAACCAATGCTTTAAACTATAGGAAGCCCTTTTACATTATAAGGTTACAATTGGGGCTGCAACAACTAATCAATAAAATTAATTATTATCAATGATGAAAATCATCGTCAACAATTCTTATCATCAATTAGTCGGTCTGCCCACAGTGCACGTACATCTGCAGCCGGTCATATCAAATTACAGCACTGAATAACGTATTTCTATGGACAAAATGCATCTAAAAATATGAGAGGAAACCGAATGAGCTCCTGCAGGAAAAGTACATGATCCAAGTTGCTCAAAACAGGATAAATCTTAATTGCATTAGCGTAATGGCTTGCCTGTCAGATGCTTTAACAGATACGTATGTGTCCTCTATGCAAAAAAACCTTTAAGTTAATGGTCATATCCTTATCTGTAAATGTCACAACTTCACGCAAGCCTTTCCATTTTTGCATAAAGGCCAGTCATGACAGTCTGCGTTAAGTTGAAATCTTTACTGAAAGAGCGCCGGTGTGCGTTAAACAGACTGAGCACAGAAAGGCAAGGGAGACAATATTCAGCGCAAAAACATTCACTGTGCTGAAATATCTGCTGTTTAAGATTTATATTTAGGTTTAAAAGTCAACTTGCAGTGCCAGGAATTTATGAGAATAGAAACTGTGAAAGGACATCAGCGTGTAATTGCCTGAATATAAATATCAGACGCTTTTACAGGATAAAGAAGTGAAAGTAAGAGGAGACTGACTGTGATCAAAGTTCATGTGATACATGTTCCTACAGAGCATTACTGCGATTTTATTCATCTTTATCATATTTATTGTTTAAATTTTTGAAATAGAGATTTAAACTATTCACTATATAATCTACAGTGATTAACACATTTATTAAAACAAATTTATGTAAGGTTTTTAACCAGTTTTTTAAGGTTTGTGCCACTGCTGCTCTTAACTAACAGTTTTGGTAATTACCAAAATATATAGTTTTTAGCTTTCTGTATTAGTTAGACCTCTAGTATGAGTAAACTTTTTAGTAACAGTGGTAAGCTATTTTTATGACATTTTTGACAGATTCCAGGAGGCCTTTGTTCAGAGCCGTGTGAGACACTTTTCTTTATGAATGGGTGCTTGTTATTTCACATCTTTTGGACTGAAGGAATACAACACAAGCTGACTGCAATGATAGAGCTTGAAAGATCAAAGACTTTTTTAAATATATTTCTGACTGGGACTGGATTCACCTGAAAGATCAAAGTCATTTAGGCCTAGGATGCCTTGCGGGTGAGTAAAACCTTTTAACAAATGTGTGTGTGTATTAGCAGCATTTGCTCTAGTTAAAGAAGTTGTTTACATGAACATCTGCTGTTTATTTCTCTCAATGTGCACACTTTTATAACAATGCGAATCATTTCATTTGGTTAACTGCATGTGTATTAACAGTGTTTTTTTTATTTTTTATCTCTTAACCTGTGGGAGGACGCCAGCGCACAAAAGCGTTCTTTGTTCATATTATTTCATAGTTACTGCTAGTTTTAATGTAAAAGAATGCAATTGACTTCAAACTTCATTAAATAGGTCTAAGACTCGAGCTTCATATAGATCTTGACTTCATTTTTAGATTTACATAACTTCTGGCATACATTTAGACTGAATGTGTATATTTTTGTATATATTCTTAATGAACTCAAAAGCCTGCTCTTGTGGATTCCATGATCATATTAAATTATTTAATTATTTTTTTTATTATATGTTTTAGTTTACCTCAAGGGCATCCAAGATGTAGGTTTCTTTGTTTCTGCAGTAGTTTCAATTTAGATATTTTTAGGTCAAACCGTTCTTGTCTGTGACTCACATAATGGAGGTCTATGGTCACCACCTCAAAGAGCATGCACAAAGGAGTCCAAATTAAACAATTCCCCATCGTAAGTACACATTGATGACCTAAGACACGAAACGAGCGGATTGTGTAAGAAAACGAACAGTATTTATATCGTTTTTTGAGGTGGTGACCATAGACCTCCATTATATGAGTCACAGACAAGAACGGTTAGACCTAAAAATATCAAAATTGAAACTACTGCAGAAACCGAGACAAGGTAAGCTAAAACATACCAAAATTTAATTTGAAAGAGAACTATCCCTAAGTTCATACCTGTTTCTCTGCCCTCTGTGCTGCAGCTGACACAGTGTCATGGTTTTTATGTTCATCCATACACAGCACACAAATACACTTCTGGTCAGTGCGACAGAAAACCTCAAGGAGCTTCTCGTGTTTCTGGCAGATCATCTCCTGCAGTCGTCCAGTGGCTTCAGTCAGATTGTGTCTTTTCCCTTTAAAGAAAATCTCATGTTGTTCAAGGTGATTCTGACAGTAAGAGTTCAGACACACCAGACAAGACTTGACGGCTTTGTACTTTGTGTCAGTACAGACGTCACACTGAACATCTCCAGCTCCAGCGTCACAGTCAGCAGAGAGTCTGGTCTTCTTCAGTTTCTCCACCACTTCAGCCAGCATGGTGTTTCTAGCTAAATCAGGTCTTGGACTGAAGGTCTGTCTGCACTGAGGACAGCTGTAGACTCTCTTCTGATCCTCCTGATCCCAGCAGCCTGTAATACAGATCTTACAGTAACTGTGTCCACAGGAAGTAGTCACAGGATCCTTCAGGAGATCCAGACACACTGCACACAAGAACTCCTCCTGAGAAAATCTGGCTTCTGCCATTTTACTGCAAGAGTACAGAGAAACAAACACACGACAGCTCAGCTGCTCTTAAGTTTCAGTTTCCGCGAGTAGAGAGACGTGTGCAAAATGGGTGTATCTACAAGTCTGTAAGGCCACAGATAATAAAATGTCCACTAGATGTCAGTCTCTGACAGAAACTAAGAATACAAGTTACACATATCATAATTACTGCAGGACTGAAAACTGTCTAGATTTACAGATCCATGAATGTTTTCATGAACTATCATGAAATATTTAATAATTGAAGTGATAAGCAGTGAAGGTTGCCATGATGGATGATTCTATGATTATTACACAATGGAAAGACATTCTTCAGAGTTTGGAGTATATCTCCTCACAGATTGTGTCCATCCTTCAGCAAATATTCCTCATTGTGTAAGTGCATTGTATGTAGGTGAAGCCCAGTTGAAGGTTAATTCAAGTGCTTGGTTAATATTTCTTTAATTTTATTTTATAATATTTATTATTTGTGTTTTATGTATATCGTTTTCTCAAATATGTGAATAACTTTATTTTGATTAGGAAAAGGCAAGAATGTATGTTAAACTGTTACGTTAAAAGTACTTACCGATTGTTCTGAGATGTTATTGAAGACTACAAAGGTGGGAGAGAAGAGGGAAGGAGCGTTGGGAAGCGAATAGAGAAAACATGTCCTAGTTTATCTAGTTTATAAAAGTACTAGCCTGTGAAATTTATCAACAAGAAAACTGATTTAGGTTGAGTATAACGTTGTTTGAGGGTGAGGAGATTTTAGGGTTAGAGGTTAGGCTAACCCTTACCCTAATTTCTCCTCGTATCATGGGCTAACAGAACTGCGTTCTTGATTCTTTTACACTAAACTTTTACCTTAACTTTTACCTGTTCGCGGTCATGAAAAACTGCCATTGATGATAAAATGGATAGCCCTCGGACCGCATTTACAAATTTTTTGCGTCAACTAATGTGGCTCACTCCGCTAAGGCACTGGTTCTGAACCCGAGAGGTCATGGGTTCGAATCCAGGGTGGTTAATGTTTCTTAGGGGGAGTCGTGGCCTAGTGGTTAGAGAGTTTTGACTCCTAACCCTTGGGTTCGATTTAGATGGGTTAAATGCAGAGCACGAATTCTGAGTATGGGTCACTATACTTGGCTGAATGTCACATCACTTCCACTTTCACTTTGTCAGTAAATAAAATATGTTTCATTAAAGGGTTCAGGCAAAAAATATTAATTCTGTCAGTAATTATTCACCCTCATGTTTGTTCCTAACCTGCAAGTCCTCCGTTCATCTTGACGTTTTTATGAAATCAGAGCGCTCTCTGACCCTCCCATAAACAGCAAGGATCCTTCCAAAATCAAGGTCCAGAAACAACGTAGACTAACCATGTTTTGCACAATTTTTAACCCTTCACTGCACATCAGCGACTACTCCTCCTCATGTTTGTGTGATCATTCTCTGGGAGAATATCCATTACAAAGTCCACACTTTGATGTCTTTTGGACACAATAGTTTTTGAGAAAAGTAGGGAAAAGTATCTCCTCCGCAGTGTTGGGGAGTAACTAGTTACATGTAACGGCGTTACGTAATTTAATTACAAAATTAGTTACAGTTACTACGAAAAAATGAGTAATTAAATTACAGTTACTTATGAAATTTTTAACGATTACAAAGGGGATTACATTTGAATATTTACACACATCCACATTCAGATTTAACTGATTTCTTTCCCAAATTGCACTGACTATTCTGAGACATACCGCCCTAATAATTTCCGGGATGCGGAAACACAGTCTGGTTCGTAGAATCCAGTCATAAAAACGGAATGCCTAACGTGGACGGAATATGCCACATTTTGGATGACTAAATCAAAAGTAGGCCAGTACACTTGAATCAAAACATGACATGGACTAGTGTCTGTGAATAGTAAGCCCCAAAAATGCAATATATGACTTGCACATTCTGCGTGTCTGTGGAAATCAGGCGCGGACTGGACACCCACTGGACACAATTCCCGATGACCTGGCAGCCGATTTTACCCCACTATTTAATATCATTATTGTATAATTGCCTGCCGAATGTACTAAAGCGATCATTTACGAATCTGCCATTTGATAATTAAATCTCTAATAAGTCAAGTGTTAGTCATGACTCGCGCGCTCTCCGCGCCTCCGCCAAACGGTTTGGATCAGACTCAGAGTAATCAATGCGAGAGAGAGAGAGAGAGAGATGGAGGGAAAGAGAGAGAGAGAGAGAGATAGAGGGAAAGAGAGAGAGAGAGATGGAGGGAGAGAGAGAGAGAGAGAGAGAGAGAGAGAGAGAAAGAGAGGGAGAGAGGGAGAGAGATGGAGGGAAAGAGAGAGAGAGAGAGAGAGAGGGAAAGAGAGAGAGAGAGATGGAGGGAGAGAGAGAGAGAGACAGAGAGGGAGAGAGAATAGAGTGGACAGCTGAAGCAGAGAAGCAGAACTCCTGTTCAGGGTTTCAGGTCAGTTTCGTCTGTAAAGATGCTTTTTTGTCTTTGTTTTTTATTTAATCAAGCAGCAGCACGTTGCTCATTACTCAAAATACTATAAAGGACATCATTATTATCTGTTGTAATGTTACAGTAGTAATTTAGCTGAAAAACAGATCAGATTTTTTTTATAGGTTTAGGGGGAGCTATGACAGACAACAACACAACCCTTACAGAAATTTACATTTTAATATTTAACTATAAAACCACTTGGTTACTATTGTTTAAATGTGGTAACCAAAAATGTAAAATTATTTTACAAATGTATTTATTTAAAAATAAATACAAATCCATTTGCAAAAAAACAAAAACAAAACAAGGTTATTTTACTTTTATATAGGCTAATAAAAGCATGGTAATTTTTTGTAAGGGAAAAACATGACTCGTGTACAGTATTAGGATTTTTCTATAAAGATATTGTAGTATTGTAGAGTATTGTATTGTAAAGTATAGTTTTGTTCAATCTTGAGTATTAAAGTCATGAGAGAGATGGATAACAGGGCAAAATAAAGAGACTGAAGAGAAAAATGGAAGTGAAGGTGCAGTTCAGGAGAGAACTTTTAATTATTTTGCATGTCCCCAAATTAAAGATTTAAACCTTTTTTATGTCAGGTCCATACAAAAAAATAGTTTTGTCCATGAATTTGTTTGTATGAGTTTGAATTTTTCAGAATTTTTTCCCCAGTCTGCCCCTCCTGTAAATTAATGGCAAAGACATGGTTTCATTTACTACACATAGGCCTACATTTTACATTTACATTTATTCATTTAGCTGACGCTTTTATCCAAAGCGACTTACAATTGCTATATATGTCAGAGGTCACACGCCTCTGGAGCAACTAGGGGTTAAGAGTCTTTGCTCAGGGACACATTGGTGTCTCACAGTGGATTCAAACCCAGGTCTCTCACACTAAGTGCAACCAAAACCCTACTGAAGCTCGCAGTGTTTTCAACCTCTGCCATCTCAATATAGGAGTACACGAGCACATAAACATAATTTCTAGAACTGCTCTGTGTCACTTCATGTGCATTTTACTTATTTTGAGAAAACTATCATCATATACAAAGAGACAGCAGTTTCAAAAAAACACCAATGTTTCAGGAGTTTATTACACAGAATACGTCACATGCTTATTAGATAACTGGATTTAAGTTGATGTATATGCTTTTATTTATTATTCTTTAATTTTCACAAAATTAGAAAAGTAATCAAAAAGTACTCAAAAGTAATTAGTTACATTACTTTAAGAAAGTAATTGAAAAAGTTACACTACTATTACATTTTAAACAGGGTAACTTGTAATCTGTAACCTATTACATTTCCAAAGTAACCTTCCCAACACTGCTCCTCCGCACGTGTACGGAAGATGATAAGTGTTAACGGTGTACTGTAGAGGCTTTAATGATGTTCCATAGAGCACATACTTTGATTTCAATGATGAAAATGGACATTTAACAGATCAACTGTGGGCTATTTATTTAACTGAAGTAAAAATTTCAATGAATAAGAAAGATGAGTTCCTTTTTATTTAAAATTTAATATATTCACTGCTTTAATAAACTTGAGAACCATGCGAGCTAGGCCTGATTGTGTCATGATATTAACTATGGCATTTGAGTTGAGCATAAATCATGTGAAACTTTAGTGAATAACGTAACCATATCTTTCTGAAGGCAAAGAAGGGCAAACAGTTTGAACAAAATATTTAATGATTAACCAGTATGAAAACTTCAAAACAGAAAGTATCAGGATGCATGTGTGTGTGTGTGTGTGTGTGTGTGTGTTTACAGCTATTTACAGTAAACTGATTAAAAAAAAAAAATACCATAACTAGAAATTAACATGTCCATTTCCTGTGTGCACTATTTAGATTGTGTGTGTAAAATGTTTTTATATGAACAGACAACATTTATGGCAAAGCCTGTCCGTGTCTGGCACTTCCTCCACTTTATCAGTGTTACAGGTGTTTGAGTGATGGTTGATGTGTCAGTAGGTTGAGTTCTGGATTGAGTTGAGAGTGATGGATGGTGTGGCATCACTTCCAGCTACAGATGGGAGCACTCTCACCACCTAAGAAAATAAAACTTAAGTCAATGTCATTAACACACTTGAAAAAAAAAATGCAAAGAGCTTAGAGGATTGATTATCATCGTATTAATGTTAACATTACCTGGGTTTTGTCCAGGTCAGCCCTGGACAGAGTAAAGATGCCTGTCTTGCAGAACCGAGCCTTGAAGGGTGTAAAGCTGTCCCTGGCTGCATTCACACAGCAGTGGACCGTGATGTGCTCCCTGGTCGTCAACTGCTGTTGATATACATGCTTCCACCCATTCTGGCACAGGACCATCTCCCTGGACTGAGACTTGTCTCCAAAGCAGGAATCATCGCAGTTATAGATGAACAGCTAGTGCTTCATATAAAGGGCCTCATACAATTTGAAGAATGCCTCAATGGCCTCCGGTGTAGCACCATGGACTCTGGCTCTGTCCAGGGAATATGTCCTCAAGGCCAATTCTGGATGGCGGGACTTAAACCTGGACCACCACACATCACTTGCCCCTTCTCCAGATTTACAGTGGTGGTCTCGGTTCAGTCACTCACCTTAATTTCCCCAACAGCCAGCAACTTGTCAAGTGATCTGGTTACTCGGAAGCCATGGTCTGCCATCCAGAATATAAAAAAAGGAAAGTCTCTTCCTCTCCAAGTGTCAGTTATGAATAAAGATGAGAACTGTGGACTATTTTATATATATATATATATATATATATATATATATATATATATATATATATATATATAGTGATATGGATATAGTATATATGGAGTGACTGCAATGATAGAGCTTGGAATAGCCAGGACAATTTTTAACATAACTCTAACCGGATTCTTCCTAAAGAAGGTGGTCATTTACACCTTGGATGCCTCGAGGGCGAGTAAAACACAAGCATATATTCATTTTTGGGTGAACTAACTCCTTAAATTAGCAAGATATTAAATATGGGATGGCCAGTAATTTTTTTGTAATAGTTCTGACAATGGATGGATGTAACCAGTGTTGGGCAGTAACACATTACTTAGTTAAAAGAGTAATTAACGTTATAATTTTCAAAATAGTAATAAGAGTATAGTTACAAGCCGAGGTCTCTATACGTTACTGCCGCATTACATTGTTGACAGAATACAGTGTTTTATAATCTGGAGATTGTAAAAAGGATGTAGCACATGCACTGATGAGTCAAGTGCCAGTGGATTAGAGACCTTCTCCAGCGAGACCTGACGTAACAGAGTAAATATGATTCACGAGACTCCAGTAAAATAGAAATATCTAAACATAAAATATCTAAAACAAATGGATTGTTATTAATCTATTGCACAAAATCAGCGTGACCTAATATAAAATATAAATGATTAGCAGGCACAAGTGTATGCAGTGTTTCTATTTAGGCTATAACGCGTATTTGCAGTGTTGAGCAATGAGGTGCTGATATTTGCATGCTTATGTGTCCTCTCATTATAACAAATGAATTGTAGTCATTATGAAATCTTCATTATGCATATATTTATTGTGTTATGACATGGATTTGTGAGAGTGCATGAACTAATGTTTGCTTTAGTTAAAAATAACAGTGTTCTGTGAATGTTGATGCTTTAATAACTAATTATTGGGAGCGTGTATGCTGGGAATTCATAAACTTCATAGAGGAACAAAGTAAAGTAACTATTAATGTAACCAATCACAAATTGCTTTTGAAATCAAGTTATCAGAGCAGTAACGTGATTACTTTGAAAATGTAAAATAAATTACTGATTACTTCTTTTTAGAGTAGCTTGCCCAACACTGGATGCACTTTTTTAAGGAAAAAAAAAAAACGTGTACAACCAAGAACCTGGGTGTAAGCTACAGTATAGTTTGTTTAAAAAGTAAAGCACTTGTAGTCAAACCGACCAATTCTGGCATCGTTTTACTCTAACTGCACAGAATAAATAGTTAGGATCTATTAAAGGAATAGTTCACTCAAAAATTAAAATGAACACATGATTTACTTATTTATTACGTAACTCAATCACAGCAGTGGATGTTTAATATTACAAATGGTTTCTTTGCATTTATTTTAGCTCTGCCACCACCAAATACCCTTTTTGATCCAGAAAAGACCCTGTTAGGACACTCCTTTAAAAATATCATTCATTTCTGTAGAGCTGGACATTTTAATAAGGATCAGATGAGTGAGTTCAGCTTTGAGAATGAAAACCAACCTGTTTGTTCCTCAGTATCTTCATGTTTGACTCTGAATGTTTCTTCACTCTCCTCTTTAATAAACTCCATCTTTGTTTGTTCCTCAGTATCTTCATGTTTAAAACTGAATACTTCTTCAATCCTAATATCTTCACTCTCCTCTTTAATAAACTCCATCTTTATAATAGTATGATCAGAATGACAATTAGTAGGAAATAAAATACAAAATGTCAAGGTAGTCAATGAGAGTGACAATTTTATATATATTTCATTTTTTCACTTATAATTATTTTAAATGCATGAATGCCAGCCATTAACATTAAAACAACACATCAAAATGAAAACGCTGTTACCTTAGGTATTTCATTATGTTACTAAAATTAAGTAATCTAACGAAATACGTCACAGAATACTTTATAAATCATGTATTTTGTAATCTTTTTTTGTAACAGCTATATAAGGAAAACCCGTAACGGTCCTCCCGCTGGAAAGCCAATCATCTGCTTTTAACAGTCAAGCCGGGAAACATTTAAGCCTATCGTCTGGTTCCACTTAGCATGCGCACAATTGAGGAACCCTTGTGCATGCGTAGTAAAAGTATAACCTGTGGGGGAAAAGGCATTTTAAACCTTATTTTGGGGCAAAGTCATCAACATTTTTCAATGATTTTTATTATATTTTACTGCTGTTTCTATATGTAGCGGGACCTTGGCCCTTCACACTTGGGGCAAATATAGAAACACTGCCTCTAGCGTCACATGACTACGCCACCCTATTTAATAGGGAACTATAGATGTTACTAAGAATTGGTAAAAGATACACAGGAACGTAATTAGCAGGAATGGGCTAGAGACGTGGATACCAATAATACAAAAGTTTTTATTTAAATACAATCATTTGTAAAATATATAAAAGCTGAGAATCATCAACAGACACATGCAAAGGAGACCATAATCCAAAGGAGGCCGAGGCTTGATGGCAGACACACGCCCAAGGCTTCAATATCACTCTCCACACCCCGTGTACAAGTAACAGCACCCACACTGCAATAAACTCAAGAAATAATCACACAGCACTCTGTAATGAGCTCTCTACCACCACGTATGGGCCTACTAGTGGTCTGCCCCCAATGCCTCAGCTCCTGTAATAAGAGTGTAAAAGTATTTATGGTCTCAATAAACACGCTCACTCAAACATGCACAAATAATAAACATTTAGATCAACAAACAAGAAAATACTACAAAAAATGAAAATATGAAAAAAACAAAATTTGGTGCTGGCATTGGGTATTACTCTCACTGACCTTCTACCAGCACCTCTTGAAGGAACGCACGAATCAAAATAAATACAACACTGCAAAACACTCAAAATAAACAAATCAAATCACTCAATACACAGACCTAACTGTATATTTACAATAAAACAAAATATGATATCAAATACCATGCACTGCCTCCTTTTGTTTTCATTTAAACAGCTGCAGAAATGTACTTAGTTCAGGGATATGGGAATATATACAGCCATTACACTGAAACGAAATATTATATAAATTAGCCTTTTTTATTTTCATTTTAACATATAGATAAATTGAATACAGACCAAAGATAATCTGTTAGATTTACCCAAAACGAATTATATTTTATGTACACATCAGAAGGTCTAGCCGAGGTGAGGCTGCTTCTCGGCGGATACATGATCACTGAGCTCCCGCTGATCGCGTGGAGTTCACCGTCTCTGAGATCGGCAAAACACATATTTAAATAGGTGCTGTCTTCATAAATAAACCACAGATTTGAGTTTTAAACAACTACATTCTCACCTGAAATACTTCTAAAATTACATTTCATGACACAATAACAGTAATATTTTGAAAATGATCTGAATAAATGGTGGTTGAAATCACAATGCTGCGTGAACTCAACCAATCAGGATGTTTAGCGGCCAAGTCCCGCCCCCGAAAGTTCCGGAACTTTGAAAAAGTACCACCTCACCAACAGGGACTTTCTGAGGGGCATTTTTTTACCCAGAACTTTATTTGGTTCCTGGTTCCTGCGGTGGAAACACACCTAGTACCAGCCCAAAGTCCCTAGTTCCTGGGTAAAGTTCCTGTGGTGGAAACGCGGCATAAATCAAAGTCCTTGTATGCACAAGAATTCTTTGCAATAAAGCTCTTTCTTTAAGCTCTTTCTATATCACAGGGACTGCTCTCCCCTCACTACAGGACATACAAAAAAAAGGATCTTCAAATGGGCTTCAACATCATCAAGGACACCACCCATCCCATCCTCAATTTCTTCACCCCATGAAATCTAGCAAGCGTTACCGGAGCACTGCGGCCAGAACATCCAGACTCCAGAACAGTTTATATCCCCAGGCCATTAGACTGATAAATAGACAAAACCCACTGCCACTTCCACCTGTATCATCACCCATACGGAAATGTAATTTATTCACATATATGTGAAGCACTGTTAAATATATTGAAATATATTTCGAAAATATATTTAAAAAAACCAAGGCTGTCTGTTTGTTTACATAGGCTATTTGTGAAATTATATTCATGCCTCAAATAACTTTGAATCAGTGTGTTTTTGTAGTGCAGCAATGCATTTAGTTTCTACACTATGTTCTATGTTATAATTTAGTTTAGGCCTACTATCAACTTAAACAATATTTTATCAAGTGTCAGGACAAGTTCATATGTAAACGCTGTGTAATGTGTTTGATTCACGCGTTGAACATTCGAGGCGCATTTAAACTGGAGTGGAGGGAGTTACCATGGAAACGGGGCGGCAGCTCAGCTGACAAGTAGCAAACTTCCTCCTCTCTAACGGTTGTTTTTACTGCTTTCAGGTAAGTTTAGTCCATAAAATTACACAAATAATACACATAACTTTTACTGACACTTTCTTACATGTAATTGACACGCTTCTGTTTAATATTTACTTTACAGAAATGGTTCAGTGTCGTGGGAATACGTCCATTAGCATCACAGGGGAATCCTCTGCCGGCTAACTAATCAGTTTAGCTGAAGTCTGAGTTTACAGTCCTCTTTCTTTAATGTAGGTCATGTTGTTAAATGCCTAGATGAAACAGTTCATATTTAAATAAATTACAGCGTACTCTTAACCTTGAATATCACTCTTAAAAAACAAAATGACCAATGAAGTGTCAAGCACTCAAAGCAGTCCATTAACGTTAACTCTTTAAGTTATCTTTAATTGAAAAATAAGCATTTCCATTTGTACTGTAGTAGGCCTATTACACACACGCAAATCAGAGTCAAAAAGAGCTTTATTGTCAAGTATGTTTGCACATACAAGGAATTTGTTTTAGTGTCACAAGCTTCCAGAACACTGAGAAAACAACAACACACAGATAATAAAAAATAAGATGTGAACAGATAATAAAAAATTTGATAAAATAAAGAAAAAACCTGTAATTTTGTGAAATTAAGCCTATTATTGCAATTTAACATAACAGTTTCATATTTTAATATACTTTAAAATGTAATTTATTCCTGTAAAGCCATGCTAAATTTTCAGCATCATTATGATCCTCCATAAATCATTAAATTATGTTGATTTATTATCAATGTTGGAAACATTTGTGCTGCTTATTATTTTTTTGGGCCTGTGATATTACTTAAGGATTCTTTGATAAATAAAAGTATAAATAACAGTATTTATTCAAAATATTTGTGTCTGAGTGTGTGTGTGTGTGTGTGTGTGTGTGTGTGTGTTAAATATACACTACTGTTTGGGGTCAGTACATTTCTTTTTTTTTTTAAGAAACTTTTAGAATACTTTTATTCAGCAAGGATTTAGGTACTGGATACTGAAAATACAGTGCTGCGTCACAGAAATAAATTATTACAAATTATATTTAAAGTATAATAAGATAGGAAACCAATATTAGAAATTCTTCACAATATTACAGTTTTTCTGTATTTTTGATCAACTAACTACAGCTTTGATGAGCATAAAAGACTCCAATAAAAAACATTACAAATCTAAAAGATATATACCCGTTTATATAAATATAATAGGCCTGTGTGTGTGTGTCCCTTATTCTGTCCCTTATTTTTCTATGGAAAACCATGAATGTCCCTTATTTTCATTTTCTAAGTTGGCAGACATACTGTTAATCCATTTACATGCAATAAATGGGCTGAAACTATTCCAAACATGTTTTTTATCTTTCATTGTAGAGAAGACAAATATTGGTAAAAAAAATGTTTGTAGGATGTTCTGTACATTATTACTATGACAAATTGTTTATTTTCCTATATTCCATACTGAAGACCATGCAGCAGAGTTGGAGTGGACCTATTGTTGAAGAACTTCTCCAGGCACTATGAACCATCTGACTAGTAAGAAAAAACAGAAACATTCAAAAGTTTATCAGATATTTAAAAAATATATCAAATAAATATCAAATATGTTTTGAGTCCTGTATGTCTTACAAGGCATTACAACCAGAAAGGTACAACTGGTACTGTTGTCACGGTACCGAAATTTCAGTATTCGGTACCGATACCAGTGAAAATCCACGGTTCTCAGTACCAATTTCAGTACCAAAGCAAAACACAAAAATATGCTAATAAAAAAACAACAACAACATACTTTATCACTAAAAATAAAACCAATGCCATTCTTTATTGTTATTTAAGTAATATAATTATGAAAAACAGTAAATAAGTTATACCCAAATTTAATTTGTGTTTTAATTAATGAATTAATTTTTGGTAAATAAAGGGGATTTGCTATTAAAATTAAAACATGGAAGAAATATTGTGTGATTTATTTATTTTTTTTTAAATGAAGTTGTATTATTTTTTTCAGCAGTAGTAGCAGTATCACATACATTCTACTAAATAATAGTAATATTTCTAGCACAATGCCTTTATGTAAGGATTAACTTTTATTTTGACGGGATGCTGTAAATACCTTTATTAAATTGACACTGGTTTTACTCAAATGAAACGGTAAAATGCTTGTGAAGTGACTCAGAACAGTTCTGGTGATGTAGTTGATCTATTGATGTCCTCATTGATACGGCAGATGCTGAAATTACTGCAAGTGTCGTGCTTCAGTCTATGTAGTAAACAAACCCGCACGTCTCTGCCATTCATTCATTCACACAGAGACACACGCGCAGAACATTCAGGATTCAGATTTCAACCAACTTTTGTGGCTTAACATTTACAGATACTGGTCCATATGGAGATTTGATTTGATTAATTTATGCTAACTTTGACAAATTCCGTGACTGTCCATATTAAAGGGGTGGTAAAACGCGGTTTTTCGAAGGCTTGATTGTGTTTGTGGGGTGCACTGTAACATGTGTTCATGCTTTGTTTTTTAAAAAAATCGCATTATTTTTCATATATTTTACCTTTACTCTACACTGCTCTGTCCCTCCTTGTAAAACGGTCTGATGGTTTCCGGGTTCTATGAAGCCAGTCCCACAAAAATAGCAATGGGCTCAGATTGGTTAGCTGGCCCAGTGTGTTGTGATTCGCTATCCGCCTAGAGCACGTTTTTCGGTAATGTCACGCCCCTTACCTTTACCAGTTGTCTGTGCTTTGGTGGTATTAGAAACAATGGCGTCAATAAAACCATACCAATTTGAGCCCGAATCGGACCCAGAAAATTTTAATGAAGATGAACGAGCAGAACCTGTTCAAGAACGGCGTTTAAATGACGTTTCAGAATGGTATGTTTTTTGTTGTTGATATCTAATACTTTTTTAGATACGCTGTAATTTAATTGTACTAATTATAATAGTTGATGTTTAATTTATAACATTAATAAGTGTTTGTCTATTAACAAAAGTGTATTCAAGAACCTTTTTTATTTAAAAAAATATATATATTTTATTAGGTGTACATGTAATAACTGTGCAAAAAATACCAATTGAAGAGGAAAACATCTGCTGCAAAGAAATACAGAAGGTAGTGTAATAAGCTATTACCAAAATTATGCATAACGTGTTAATAGTTCTGTATAATTCTTTTTTCATATTTAAAAGATGAACATAGGTTAATTGTACAGTATGTTCTCATTGTCTTACATTACCGTTTAGGTTGTAAAACGAATGATGGAGGTTCCAGACCCTCCTAAATGTATGGTTGAGCATCCAGGTTTTGAACCAAACTGCTTAAATCCGTATACTTTGCAAAATATCAATAATATTTACAGAGCTGACTATGGACCAGTGAGACGCAGAAAGGAAGAGGAGTAAGTATTTATTAAATTTTATGAAATTATGTTGTGTAAAAAAACATAAATAAAAGACAATAGATACAAAATATATATATTTACACATTTATATTTACTATATAGTTATTCAAAGACAAAAACTAATCAAAATATACATTTTTATCAAACATATTTTCACATCACATATACATGTTTCCAATATACGACTGGTTTTATACACAATATTGAGGTTTTCTATTCCTGGCATAGGCGTTTCCGTTATCTGGCCTATCGCAGCTTTGTCAGCTGGTGCTGGGGCTACCTAGGACGTAGTGTGAGGGTTGTCATCCCCTCATGTGTTGTTAACCGGATCCGTCTACAGTTTCCTGATCCAGCGGGACAGTATGTTGGGTTCCGGCCACCCCTCGACTGAATCGTGACACACGCTGGGCAATCACCTCTTCTTTGGAAGGTTTTTCATACTGTGATGACAGAGGAGGTGGAATGGGGATTGCATGCAGCTCTTCCGCATATGGCTTGGGGTCCACAAAGACTTTATGTAACAGAAGGCTCATAAGGTCATCCACATAGTCTGTAAAAAACAGAATACTGAGTCACTCTATGGTTTTACATAATTACTGATAAATAACCTACCTTTGTTTTATAATTAACATTTGTGTAATATTTATAAATATTTTTTGTAAGCTTATATTTATTTTATTATAGCTTTTTTTTATATATTATTGTTAATAAAACAAACTTACTGTATGTTGGTTCTATTTTCACTGGCTTTGCTGTGCATTCCCCTTTTTTGGACTTTGGAAAAACGATCTTATACACAGCCTGTCCTTCAGTTGTTGTTGCCTGCTCACGGTTAGCATTTTCATTATAGTGCATTGCTGCAAGATACAGCCTGTAATCAGTGCACAATCCATAAAATATGAAAAGATTAGTAGACTGTGTTGTGACAAATAAACAAACAATTCAGAATAAGAGACAAATGTTCAATCAATGATTATAATGGTTTCTTTCTTGCAAGAAAGGCTCACAGTCGCACAGTCAGTCAAGAGAATGTGAGTGCTCGCCAAGATGGGAGGCTTTATAGCTCTTTATATCTCTGCTACTCATATCATAGATAACATACTGTAGGGCCACAGGCAAGGCTCCTAACCTATTTAACCTTTTTCTTCCTTATTAGGAAAGAACATTATTTATTATAGGGAAGGATCATTAATATTAATAAAATAATGAATAAAAAAACATTTCCATAACAATTGTTAGAAACAATGCTTATAAATATTACTGAATATGTCAAAGATTATATTACCTGCACAACATTCCTATGAAAGGGAAAATCACGTTCTTTGGGGCAAAACGCAAAATCAGACCGTGGAAAGCCTCCAGTGATGACGTCTGAAAGTTGTGGCTGAGCTTTTCTATATCCTTGAGAACTCTCTTGTTGTATAATAGCTTTTCCACTTTATGGAGCGCTATTGATCCTGTAACCAAACAGATAAAATATGAAGAAAATCTCAATTTTACTAGTTTATTGTCATTTTATTGTCATTTGTCTCTCTATACAGTCATACCTGGTTGGATCCATTTTTTTGGATCCCTGGAAACTTTGTCTGGGTGTTCACACTTGGGGAAGAGGTGGTTCTCATGAACATGTACATTTTGGATGTGGTTCTGCAGTGAATTCCACTTCGCCACCTTTTCTGTCCCAGACTTAGAGAAAATCGCACTCCAGTAAACATGGTTTTTGATGCTGTGCAACCATTTTTTCAGCACCTCACAGTCCTTCATTTTTGAAAGTTTGTCAAGTTTCTTAGATAAACCTGTACAAAGTAAACGCTTGGTTGTACAATCATTATTTCAAGATAATCAAATTACCACAAAAATAAAAATGTACATGTTAGGTTGAACAATTAACTGAATAAGAATCAATTAATAATACAAAGATAAATAATTACCTTTCTCAAAGTGCCACACGTCATAGAACTGAGTGATATTGCGGTCCCTCAGGTACTTCTGAATCTGCGGATGGCGATCGGTGACCATGTAGTCAAGCTCGAGACAACGCTTCAATCCCTCCTTTTCCATATGATAACTTCCACCAACCTCGTTGCTCTGTTGTTGGGTACACAACATTTCAAATGTATAAACAGAGTAGAGTATAAACAATAACAGATAAAAGAAAATGTAAATACATTTTTTAAATGCTTAATTACTAACCTGAACTAGTTGAAGATCCAGAATTTTGTTGGTTTCCATTTGCATAATGGTGTAGCTGCCAAATTTTGCTGAGTGTCCTATTTTAAACATCATAATCATATATAGAACATTACTGAGAACATCAGTATCATAATATTTTAGGAAAACTCAAAGACTATAAAATAAACGGCATGATTTTTTTTAATATACTGTAAACGTACCTGGCGTGTCAGCACGCATATCTCCAGCCACAGCAACATTTCCTCCCTCTTGCAGCTGTCTTATAAGATTCAGTTGATCTTGGTTCCACTTGTGTATTATGGTAGGCTCAATGAAATTCCTGGCATGAATCCTAAAAGTTACGAAATGCATCACCTGGAGCTTCATGGCCTTGAAAATCTATTAACATAGAAATCATAGAAATCATACAGTACATACATAATGAAACAACACAGTATTTTTTTGTGAATTTTATTGTAATTGTAATACCTTCTCTAGTTGTTTAAAAGATCCACCGGTAAAATACGTTGCAGCAGACAATAGCAGGTTTCCAAGTGGGGTACTCCCTACAATGGGCTGGCTCTGCCACTGTCTGTAGTAGTTACACTTTTCACAAAGCTGGGTGAATGCAACAAAAGTCCCCCTTCGTCTGCTCTGGACAACACACTTTGTCTTTCAAATTGGACAGGACACAAACAGCTCTCGAAGACAGCTTTCAAAAACAATGTATTTGTTATCGCTGTGGTCGGGCTGTGGATCTATCCTAAGGCAATATAAAAAGAATAAATATTAGGAAGTTGCTTTCATGTTTTATATATTTTTTTAAACACAAATGTATTGGTAAAAAAGTGTGTAAATATGTATTTATATCTTACGCCAATTCGGATTCTTCAGTAACAACAGAATCTGGGTTATATGTGGAATCGGTGGGTTCGACATTTAATTCTGATTCTTCTTCCTCATCTAACACCAGACGAGGTCTCTTACTGGGCCTGAAGACTGAGCCCCTTACTGGTGTTGAAGACAGCTGCACATCAGGAAACATGTCAGTTGTTTGGGTGCCCACATCATGACCATAATATGTGTTTCCTGAATGCCTACAAGTACAAAAAAAAGTAAAAAAATACAATTACTCATAACCATCTGTCATGCTATTACAATTTTTTTACAGTGAGAAACATAAGCCACTTTCTAATACACATAAGTTTCAGTAGCCGGTATAACAATTATAATAAAAAAAGACAATGTGTACTAGAACTGGATATGATAAAGTAACACAAACACATTTAATGTCTGTATTTCATACCTTTGCTCCTTAAGTGGAAACTGCTCAATGTACCCATTGAAAGTTGTGTGCCCACTGATCGCATCTTTGGCTTTATCTCTGTGGCTACAGTTTCGGTCTCTATAGGGTCTGACTGACATCCAACTTCATGAAGTGTAGATGTAGTGGGGAGCTCTTGGGAACTCGAACCCTGCTGAGATGTTGTCTGTAAGAAATAATGACAATATGTAATCAATGATCAAATTACAGCTTAAAACATACATTTGACATGTAAAATAGTAGGAAAAAATTAATTACTGGATAATAATCATTGGACCACAAAAAATAAGCTTCATAAGCAAGAATTTCATATAATTGTTCTAACAAATTATATTAGTCCTCAAAGGGATTTTTTTTTGATTAAAGAGTGAAGATCTATAGTAATCGGTACTGAATGGAGTCGTTACTTTTGTATTTTTAGAACGCTTATAGCCAAATATCTGTCGCTATAACTATTAACCCAAAACGAACACTAAACATTGGATTTACTATAGTAGCCAAATCAAACACAGAACCATGTTTAGCATGCCTGCAGATAAACAAACATGTAGATAAACAATACATAAACGCTCTAATCAAATAATGATATACACTAATTCCAAGTTCGCGGTTGAGATTAAGAAAAAAAGTTTGTAACGTTAGGGGTTTGTCGAATGCATGAATGAGCATTTAACAAACTGGTTTGCTGAGCCAAACAGCGTTGTTATTTGTTCACTTCCTTGATACAATGTACAATAAGCAATACAAACTATTACAGTAAAACACATCGACGAAAAATAAGTCATACTTACAGGTTGTGGCCCGTAAACAGCTTCTGTTTTTAAAGTTTGAACTGCTCCATCTTTCAGGACAAGCCGTTGGGCGAATCCTGCATTGAACTCGCGAAGATTGTGTAAGCTTTCCTCCGTAAAATGAGCAGCACAGAGAGCGAGATTTGGGTAATAATTTTGAGGGACCGAGTTAAAAATAAATTTTAACCATTGATCCCTAACTTCCCCGTCCCTAGGAAGGCAGAACAAAGTGGACCTGCAATCCGGATGAAAATAACAGCGTTTCGTCGGCATCGCGGCAATGACACTCCAGCATACAACAACTCTTCTCAATCTCCACAGCAATATAAAATGGCCTCGCCCCCCCCCCCCTAATTTATTATTCTCGGAGGAGGGGTTTTGGGCTTAGTGACGTCAGCAACCCTGGAGGAATGTCGTGTAGTCCCTACCAGCCGTTTGCTGTAGTCCTTAGAAATGGATTTCTTTAAAAGCAAATATCTCCCTTTGCTTAAAACTTTGAACGTTGTAACTTTGCAGATGTTGTTTATGCTCAAACAGGAACATTACACACTAGCTAAAGTTAGAAAAGTGAAATCGTGTTTTATCACCCCTTTAAAATGTCAGTTTCATTTTCATGACTGGATTTTGTGATTCCATCCGCGTTTTCTGCTTCACGGAAATCATAGAGCTGTATGCATCAAGAACCGGGTTGACCGGGTACTTGGTACCACCCATACTTAAAGAAACCTGGTACCGTCACATTTTCATTTTTTTATTACCGACTTGGTACCGAAGTACCGGGTCTTTTGACAACACTAGTACATAGCTAACCAAACATGGTATGTGTGTGTGTGTGTGTGTGTGTGTGTGTCGGGACTCACTGGAATGTCGGTCCTGTGTATGCTATGGATGTGAAAACACAGAAAATCAAATGATGGACACAAGTTTCGGAGGCATTGTGTAAACGTGATTGATACGTGAGGTTGTATTTATTTTTTAATGTGCGAAAATATCGGACTATAGTGTGCAGTTACCTTAAGGGTTAAGGGTACAAACACTTGACCAGAATCATGTAACAACCGACTAATCCAAATGTTTTTTTTTTATATTCTTTCTTGTTTTGTTTTGCATATGCTGTCATGAAACACCATGAAAAGACAACTGCTGGACACCTGGGACAGGCCATCAATTCCAAGTTGGCGGAACTGAGGTTCCAACTGAAGAAAAGGGAAACCTGTTAGAGTTTAGAGTTGTCTAATAGAGAGGGTGAAGGAAGAACATCCAAACCCTGCCCCTGCTTCCTTCAAGATTTTTAATGGATTTATATAATGGTGTTTTTTCATAAAGTAAAAGGCAGTGGCAAAATTAACATGACAATACTTTGATGTTTTGTTCTACAAATTAAACTACACACACTCTCCAAAAAAACAACAATTTTGATACAGTTTGCATTTGCAAGAAAAAAATCTAAGTATTGTCATGTTAATTTTGCCACTGCCTTTACTTTATGAAAAAACACTTCAAGAAAATATGATCATATTACCCCAATTTTACAGTCTCTGAACTGGCTACTTAAGTTCCGTATTGTGACGATCGTGCACCAGAGAGACACAGGGAGATAGAGAGATCCAATTGCAGATGTCTTTAATGAGGGATAATCCAAATCGTAGTCAACAAGCCAAGGTCAAAACCAAACAATCAGTCCAAAACAAAACAAACAAAAGGAAAGGGAACTCGGAAAACGAGCAGACCAGAAAGAATCTCGGAGGATGAGAATGCTGGATACACGAAGGGTAAGGATGCCATACAAACAACAGGAAAAGACTGGTATTTATAGGGAGACTAATGACAATAAAGTGACGGCACCTGGTGCAATTAACAGGATTGCAATTACTGTGATGACAGGACAAGACTAGAGGAATTCTAGTACCTATGGGGAAGTGAGCTCACTAGTGGACACCCAGGGAAACAGAGACTAGACAGCGTTACACGTATCAGTTACAAATTATCATTACTTATCTAATAAGGCCCTAAATGGTTTAGCTCCTGCGTACCTAACTAGCCTTCTACCACGCTACAACCCATCACGCACCCTAAGGTCACAAAACGCTGAACTTTTTCTATTTGTTCCTATGTAACTAGGATTTACACAAGCTCCAGTCTGGATCCAGAACACCTGAGAAGAGATGATGCTGCCCCTCAGAGGACCCCAGATGATGCTAACCTTGAATCAACAAACAGAACTGACAAATATTGCTACATGTGTGACTGCATCATATAATAATTATTAATTATTAATAATATTAATAATGTTCATCATCTGGCTGATTACGTCTTGTATTAATTTTTCTACAAATCCTGTCATACGTACACAAACTGACAGTCACCACTTATAAGCTACTACTAAATATAGTAGAAACATAATTTTCTGTAGAGTTGCTTTGTAACGATTTGTATTGTAAAAAGCGCTATACAAATAAACTTGAATTGAATTGAATAGAATCTATTAGACAACTCTCTTTTTTTTAACATACTTTTTCATTAATTAAAAAAAATTCTCTTCAAGAATGACTTTTCAGGTTTTAGCATCATCCTTTAGCATTAATAATAGCAATTTCAGTAAAGTTGCTGGTTTGATTTGTTTTAATTGTGCAGTTTATGTGCACTCTGTTCTTTTGTCAATATCAATAAAATTCTTGTTTTTCTATAGTAGGTGTTATGTCATCTGAATCTACTGCTCATTTTTGCAAGTGAATTTATACTGTCAGTTTTTAAGTTGCGTTGTCTGGGGATTTTTACATTTTTCAGTCTCCAATTTCTGTTCAGTATTTGAATGTTTAAATTCACACATACATATATATATATATATATATATATCTGCTATGTTGGTGATCCTAATAAGTGTCACAGAAATTTGTTTTGATGTTTTGCATTAAGTCCGATGCTTCTCTTTCTTTTTGTAATTATTGAGTGAGTAAACACTTCATTATGTTGGCCATTTTCAACCGCCCAGGCCTATGTTTACTTACCTTAAAGGGATAGCTCACCCAAAAATTAAAATTCCGTTATTTACTCATCCTCAACCTTTATGAGTTGCTTTCTTATGTTGAACATAAAAGAAGATATTCTGAAGATTGCTGATTATCGCTACTTTAAAATGTTTAGTCAAGTAATAATTTATTAATTATCTCATGTTTGTTTAAAATCAGGGATTTAAAATAAATTGGTTCTAAGTAAAAGGTAGGTAAAACATTTTTTTTTTTACATTACTTGAGTTTGGCTATCGTTTAGAACAAAATAAAACATCACTTCATAAATTCAAAGCACTCTTAAGCCACGTTCCAAGCAACCCATAACCCAAACTTCTACCCATGAAAGTGCACCTGAACAGCAGTCAAACCCGTGACTTTCCACCTGTGAACTCGTACTAGATCGATGTACACCAGTTCTAGCTCTGACGTCACATGAACTGTGAAACAACTATGGCAGTCCCTACAGATAATATTGTCTATGGATGCAGTGTTTATGCAAGTGGTATAGACTTTAGGACAATATAATGCTACAATACATTTTATAATCTAGCTACAATTCCTTGCACTCAGGAAGTTTGGCGTGACTTGCCTGGAACGCTACAAAGTCGTGACTTACGGGCTCAAAAACCTGCCTGGAACGGTTTCTCCATTAGGGCGATTGGGACGACGCACCACCAAAGGAAAGGGAGGAATTTTTATTTTCTTTTACATTCAACCACAGTGTTACGCAAGCTTTCACTATTCTATACTGTTTGTGCTGCCTCCGAATAGTCCAATCAGCCTCGAGTCGCGTTTTGTGTAGTACCGCCCCTTTTTGGGCGATTTCTGTCAAACTGAGTGCTCTCATAGACTTCCAGTCAAAGATAATTTTTTTCAAACTGCTTGTACTGCACTGCAATCTCAATGAGTTCTGGGAGGGCTAGCTCTAACATGCTTTCGTCATCGTGCGTAACCTTAACTTGTGCAACTGGTGGGAACAGTGACATCCAATAATGTTTAAAAACTATTTTGAATTTTAACAACAAGAAAAAAATGAAAAAATACTTTAATATCTTTATCAAATGTGAAAAAAAAATGGAGAGATGGGGACAGCTATGCCTTTGTCAGCTGAACTTGATCGACATCACGATGAACCTTACCTCAGCGCAGATTAATTCTATCGTGTCATTGAAAGAAATATCATTCATTCATCGTAGATAAATTAGCAATTAAATAATTAGGACAACCAAGACGAAATTTAAACAAACAAGTATCTACGCAGGGCGGGAGGTCGTAAAAACAAGGATTTTCGAGGACTTGGTCTGAGCGGAGAAAACGGCTGCGAAGTAGCTGAGGCTTTATTCTGCTAATTTACAGCTGCATTTTGTTCAATCGGTAGAGTGTGAGGGACATCACATGGAAAACAGAAAAGAGCAAAGATGCATATGGATAGGGAGCAGTGTAATATAAGTGAGTAATTTATGTAAGCAGTGTAATGTAATTTAGGAATGTGATATGAGCAGTGTTATATAAGTTAGTTGTGTAAACAGTGATTTATGTGACTTCAATTATTTCTTATTAAACTGAAATCGAAGTAAAAAGTTTTTTTTTTAAAACCACATCCTGTCGTCAGCCTTCATTTGCTGCTTAATTGTGTTAACACGCATTTAGAAACATAAGGAGGAAAAAAAATGTAATTAATATTATAGTAGTTCATTTCCCTTTACATCTTAAACTAGCCGCTAATTTATCAATTGAATAATCAATCAATCAATTTCCTCATTAATCGAGCAAACATTTTCCCCCCTGAGAGAATTGGCAGAAGCTGCCACTGTATACTGCCATACTGTAAAATGAAGCAGAGATGTTCACAAGTCTTTAACTTGGATTCCGAGTCAAGTCTGAAGTCTTTGGTCAACAGTCTGAGTCGAGTCTCAAGTCATTTAATGGCTCGCTAAAACAATCCCATTCAGAATCCTTATGGACTGAAATCATCCTATTTATGAAGCTGTTTAATAGGCTATAGACAAAATACATAATAAAAAAGTAGTTTCTGGACACCTCCTGAAATCTATACTATGTTAATATTTTACTTAAAATCAGTACCTACCAAAAACAATGTACAGTCAAACAAAATTATTCAGACACCAGATATAATTTTTGACATTTTTTTTTACTAGTGGGTGCAGGACACTACAGTTCATATATGTAAGTGAAGATAGCAAAATAAAGTGAACTGTAACATAACCAAAAGTTCTTCTTACAAAACTTTACAAAACAGTCTTTACAAAACAGAAAATCATCCTCATTCTGTCAGATCCATCCCTCGGATTTAGCATGTTCCAATATATCAGTCAGTTCAGTTTTTATCCTTTCAGTCGGATCACATTTCTGAAGTTATAATACTAAAAATTCTGTAGTTGTTGCAAGGCTTCTTCGATATACTGATTTCTGCCCCATACCACAACAGCGCCTCCCTTGTCCACTCTTTTTATAAAAGTATGTTGTTACTATTAGGACTTTCTGCTATTTCGTTTCAGGAGTATCAACTGCATTTAAGTGACACAAGTATAAAGCAACACTTGTTTTGTCAGGTTGGCAACCTCAATATATCTCGAGAAGTAGTCAACCAAAACAAAATGATGGCCTCTTTCCCACTGAATGATATCAGCTGCAACTCGCTGCCAGGGTCTCGCTGGTAAGGGCATTGGCCGCAGTTGCTCTGTTTTCTCCTGTGAGTGTTGACAGCAGACATCACATCTCTCCACTAATTCGCTTATATCTCTTATCACACCAGGCCACAAGACAGATTGCTTTGCTCTTTTCAATGCACTTTGTCATTCTTTGATGACCCTGATGAAATCCCTCTAGCATCTCCCTCTACATGGGTTTTGGAATCAAAATCCGTTCTCCTTTCATTAGAATCCCATCTGCTACATGAATATCTGCTCTATGAGACCAGTGTGGCATGAGGTGTTCTGACACCATTTTCTGATGTCCTGGCCAGCCTTTCTGTGTACAGTGACCAGTTGTTTCCCTAGGATGTGCAATATGTTGTACTTGAATCTGAGCCAGTGTTGCCAGATTGGTCCCACCCAAATACGCTTGAGTGCGTCAACAAAATTTGGGCTGGTTTAGGGTCAGTTTGGCGTTTTTCAAACATCTAAGTTGTATAGGTTAAATGGTTTACAAAAAAACACCAAGTTTGCATGTATTACATCCAATCAGTCAAGATATAACTAAATGCACACACACACACACACACACACACACACTGTAGAGAGGCTGGTGTTGATGTTGATTTGACTTGCTCTATCACATTATTTTCACGGTCAAAGTTTAAGGTGTTTTTTTGTTTGAGTGGGTGGGTTTTTGTGAGCTTTTGAGCTGGAAATCGTCCGTTTAATCTGGTAACACTGATCTGTGCAGCCTCAGTCTGAACTAAAGAATTCTTGGAGGCAAGTCATCAAGATGTCTGTTGCCCAACAGAGATATTAGGGGTTTGTGGTCGGTATGTACTGTAAATTCCAATCAGAGTAGATATGCACTAATATAAGATAAGTCACTAATATGCCCACCTTACCGCAAGAGCTTCATTTACAATCTGTGCATATCGTGTCTCTGTGGGTGTAACACTTCTTGAGATGTATACGACAGGCCGTTTTTCTGATTCTGCATGAGAACCCCACCAAGACCACAGTATGAAGCATCGGCTGAAACTATAGTCTTGCTATTTGGACAAAACTGTGCCAGTATAGTTGATCAGCTGAGTTCTTTTTTTACTTTATCAGATGCTTTTATCTGCTGTGCATCCCATGTCCAGGTGCTATCATTCCTTAAAACATGCAATTTCAACTGGCGGCCCGCGGGCCAAATCCGGCCTGCCAGAGATTTCCATCCGGCCCCCAGAATAATACTGAATTCAGGAATAGCCTTGTAAGAGGAAAAAGTTTAGGGATGGTCCGAATACCATTTTTTGAGCTTCGAAGCTTCGGTAGTAATTAACATATTTTTCCCTCTAATAAAGGTAGGAATCTGTGTCTGTATGTCCGTTTGCATTTTTATTATTTCGAGAACCGTTCATCCAATCGACTTCACAAGGAAGTGCAGCATGGAGCATAAAATATCGCTATCGCCCCCTGGTGGCTCGCTGCAGTACAGGTAATCATGTAAAAAAATAACAAATTTGGAATTAGAATTTGTATATCAAATAATAACATATTAGGATACAATTCGAATTTTATTTTATATTACGAGTATCTGGCCCCTACAGTGTCTGCAGAGAAAAATTCTGGCCCTTTGACAAATATAGTTGATGACCCCTGCCTTAAAAGGTCTCTGAAAACTTCCTGATGTAGTTAACCATTCCCATAAAGTGTCTCACTCCTTTAAGGCAAGAAAGTAATTGTTTAAAACTAAAATCTGTGGTTCATTTTTAAAGATGTGAAAGAAAGTGCCTATTTGAAAATTTGCTATGCTGATTTTGGAGCTCCAGGAGATCATTGGGCGCTCAGTGCTTATGTATCTGCCGAGAGTAGCCTTAGCTCGGCCAGTCCTTCTGATATTTGCCACTGGCTCTGATGACTCTGTAGTGATTAAACATGAGATACAATTAATTTTGATTTGGTTATATTTAACAGGCATTCACGCTTTCATTAATCTATTATTCCGTAGTACACCGCTGAGCTTTGTAGCATATGTTTGACTGAACGGTTTGCTTTTGTCTTTATTTCCTCTTATATAAGAGGATATATAATACATTTTTGTAAAATGGCAGTTTTTTTAAATATCTGAAAGTACACTCTTAACATCAGTCAGTCAAGCATTCTAATAATCAAGTATTATTTAATACTAGAACTTTAGTAATTAAAAATAAACTTGATAACCATGTTTGAATGCATATTAGTCATTTTAACTGAACACTTTAACTGGACTGTTGGTGGTGTTTTTTTTGGTCATTCAGTGTCTCTGTAAAAAAATAAAAAAATAAAATAATTTTTGGGAACAAAAAAAACCTAGCTAAAAAACTGATAGGATAATAATGATATGAATTCCACTAATGAGAACCATGAAACGCATTAAGGTTAACTAAAGATTAAAGAGCTACTGGATTTATGAACATTAAACAGGTTTTGTGCATTCACTTGAACTGATTTGGTAAAATCATAACAGGGACGATAATAGGGGAGCGCCAGCCAATAAGATTGCCGTTTGCGCATTAGCTCCGCCCACTACCAGAATTTACAGTACGTCAAATACAGGTGCGATGCACATCCATTGAGATGAACTGAAAAACACAAAGGACAGATCGCCTGACGGAGAGTGAAACTGAAGCACTATATATATATCTGTGCTTAACATGTTCATAGCCTCCAATTCACACACTGGCGAGTAAAATGTGTACATTTATTAGACATTGGCTAATATTAGACATCATTTAGTTGCCCAGAGTGAAGACTTAGTCGCATATGCAAGTGATTTACTCACAATGTAGAGGGTTGGTACTACTGGCAGAGGAAATGCAAGTACGATCAGGGTTATCTGTACCGAATCATACTCTACTGAACTGTACCATACAACTCAGTGGAAATGAGCCATTAAAGTCAAGATGAGACATCATCACACGTAAACAGCTCAGTTACTTGACATACATTTATTTTTATTTTTATCTATACACGGTTGTCTATCTCCTTTACTAAACAAAAAAAAAAGTTATTACACAGAATGAAATTGAATGACTTCCAAAACGAATGTGCAGATGATTGTAGAAATGACTACTTTTTTAAAACATCTTATCACACTGAGGAAAATGGCTTCCCAGAGTGGGTTTTCAAATGACGTTTCATGCTGCTTGGACATGTGAATCTCTTCTCACACTGAGGACACTTGTAAGGCTTCTCTCCAGTGTGAACTACCTTGTGTATCTTAAGGTATTCTTTAATTTTGAAACTCTTTCCACACTGTTCGCACGTGAAAGGTTTCTCTCCAGTGTGAACTCTTATGTGAGTCTTGAGTTTTCCTTCTTTTGTGAAATTCCTTCCACAGTGATGACACATGAAAGGTTTTTCTCCTATGTGAATTTTGACATGATCCTGAAGGTGATTCGTGTCTGTGAAACTCCTTTCACACTGATGACATTTAAAACTCTTTTCCCTTGAGTGAATACTGATGTGATAGTTAAGGTTTTCTTTATATCTGAAACTCTTTCCACACTGACTACATATGAAAGGCTTCTCTCCAGTGTGACTTCTTATGTGAGTCTTTAGACTTTCTTTGAGCCTGAAACTCTTTTCACATTGAGGGCAGGTGAAAGGTTTCTCTCCAGTGTGAACTCTCATGTGGGCATCAAGGGTTCTTTTCTGTGCAAAACATTTTCCACACTGAGAACATATTAATGGCTTTTTTTCAGTGTGAACTCTCATGTGAATCGTAAGTCCTCCATTTCGTGAGAAACTCTTCCCACACTGAGTGCAGGTATAAGGTCTCTCTCCAGTGTGAATACTCATGTGGGCTTTAAGGTGACTTTTCAGTATAAAACTCTTTCCACACTGATCACAGGTGTAAGGTCTCACTTCGGTGTGAATTCTCATGTGTGTCCTAAGGTTTTTTTTCCGCGCAAAACATTTTCCACACCGAGGGCATATCAACTGTTTATTTTCAGTGTGAATTTTCATGTGAACTTCAAGATTTTCTTTTTGATTGTAAATTTCTCCACACTGTTGGCAGGTGAAAGAGTTCTCTCCAGTATGAGTTCTCATATGGGAATCAATGTTTTGTGTTTTTTCAGCTGTTTTTGGTGAGAGAGTCTTTTCAGTCTGTGAGCAACTAATCGATTCTTCTTCAGTTTTGAAATCATGATGTTCTTCATTCTGATCTTTCACTTTCATTTCATTCAGTTCTTGACTCCCCTCTTTCAGTGCCATCAGGTCTAAGGTGAAAAGAGACAGATACAAGTTAACACCAGTAGTGGTCGACAATATATCAGCCAATATTTGGCATTTTTCAAATATTAGCATCGGCCGATAAGTTTTTCTGAAAGAGTAGAAGTAGAAGTCTGCCTAATAATCAGATAGAACGTTTAATCAATGGAATTAATGTATACAGAAAGTATTATAACGATTACTTTTATATTATTAGTAATAGAAAAGGCAAGCATTATAATAACGTTTCGTTTGCTGGCAGCATTAGGAAAATATGGATTTATATCAATATTTGAATGACAAATGAACATTTAATTTCACAAACCTTACCAACTTAAGTCAAATCCAGCTGTGAGATCTTGTGAAATGTGTATCCAGTATTATAATGTGTTCTCTGTGTGATGGCCGGTTTGTGTGAATTGAATGTTTTAAACTTTTAACTCTTGATTTCAAATTATGCTGCACTTTATACATTTATCCACGGTCATAATCATGTCATTTTCACTGTGTGCTGTATGTAAAATGAATGTTACCCTGGCTTTATTTGATAAAGATGATTCCCAATGCACACAAACTTCCCAGAATACTGAGTGCCCTGTTGGTTAAAGTGTTTACTTTCTTTTTAATTATATTTTATTAAATATTTATTTGTGAAAAATACTTTCTCTTCTAAAGTGTAATTATGTTTATTTTACACATTTATTTTTGAATCCATTGTCAAATGATATAAAATATTAATAATACATTTCTTTTTACAATTATATCGGCTATCGACCACCCGCTTTCAAAGATATCGGCAGTCAAAAACAAGTATCGGTTGACCACTAATCACCAGTTATGGAGCAACAGACATTAAAACATGACATGAAAAGCATCATATTCAAACACATGCATGCTAGATCCTGTACCTACTAAACTACTGAAAGACGTGTAACTTGTAGTATCAGAACTATTCACTGATATTGTTAATCCATTGCTTACTTAAGGACCTCCATCCATCTAGATGGAGAGATGTACCATTGCATTGTTTTTCATAATTACGTATGTGGTTATTGCATTCACAAATTGTTTTGTTAATAATCATGGCCTTCTTTCATGTAATAAATGTTGCAAGATCAACAAATAAGCTTTAGATGATTGAATAGAGCACTTGCTAGTCACAGTGTTCACTAGCTGTGTTTCCATTACCCTTCAAATTGCACAAACTGAAATAGTGAATTGAAAATGCACCCAATGGAAACCTATCGATTTCACAAAACTCCCATATAGCTCCCATTAGGCTTGCATAAGGCATTTTTTTAGGCAATTTGAGAACAGAATAATTTGCAAAACTGCAATGGAAACATATTTCACATTTACAGGTCATCTGGCAAACGCAAAAGTTATATGTTCATTCTCTAATGTATTATAATAGGGTGACCATACGTTCTCTTTTCCCTGGACATGTCCTCTATTTGGACCTAAAATATGCATTCGATCAGGGTTTTCAGATTTAGCTTTCTATAGTTGCCATACATTGTGTGCATTTTTGTATTAAAGCCCTTTTCTTAATGCTACACCTAATTTCTGACCAACCTGCTTGCTCCCACAAACATTCCAGTATTGAATATAATTTTCATGCATCAGGAAGCCACTATCAACATGGTGAGTATTTAAATACGTTTCCACCGCTGGAACTTTATCCATGAACTAGGGACTTTGGGCTGGTGTGTTTCCACCACAGGAACCAGGATCTAAATAAAGTTCCGGGTAAAAATTTCACCCCAAAAAAGTCCCTGCTGGCGAGGTGGTACTTTTTCAAAGTTCAGGAACTTTCGGGGGTGGGACTAGGCACTGAACATGCTGATTGGTCGGATTCACGCCGCATTTGATTGGTCGACTCCACGCAGCAGTAAATTCCATCCGCCATTTTCAAAAAATTGTTGCGGTGTGAACAGAAGTTGTATTCAACAATGGAGTGTAATAAAAAATACGATTGTTGGGCCGACGATGAGATGCAGGCTTTATTAAGCAATTTATTATTTGCGGAAGAGGACATCCAGCGGGAACTGGAAAATAAAGGATCACAACAATTGAAGTGGTTCCGATCGGCGTACTAACAAGTGGTTTGACCGCCTGGACGCATTGCTAGGACACAGACCATCCTTTTCTGGTGCAGCGGTGACAAGACTCCTTCACTGAATTGTTGGAAGCCGTGCCAGAATCCGATGACCAGTGGGTTGAAGATAAATAAATATATGTATATATCACATCTAAATGATATCGTTTTAAACTCGTTGAAGTGATAAATCAATCTAACTTTTTTTTACACCATGTTTTTCCAGACGAAACGAGTGGGCCGAATGAATTGCAGGCAACAGAGGCCAGCGTGTTTTCCCCAGCAATCACCAGTAGCCCTCGTCCCGTGTTTCCCACTGAATCACACACATGCCAAGGTATTAGCCACGTTTGACCTTTGTTCAAAATTATAACATTACTTCAAAACTGACCTATTTGAAATGTTAATGGTTATGTGACATTGTGTTTATTTTATATTTAAAACTAACATTGCCCGTGATCAAACATTAAAATATGGAACATGATGAGCCAACACAAATAGTTTAAAATGAAGAGTCTTTCAAAAAGTAGCCACTTGACTGAACACAGTTTCTTGTTTGCACTTTAACATTTGTCTTTGCACGCCTGCACATACATATATATATATATATATATATATATATATATATATATATATATACATATATATATATATATATATATATATATATACATATATATATATATATATATATATATATATATATATATATATAATATATGTGTGTGTGTGTATATATGTATACATGGCTATGTGTCTTTGCACTGTTGGAGGTTATATATAGTAGTCAACATTTGAAGTGTATCAAAATCTGTAATCAAAGTGGTCCTAAAATCCTCTTATAAAGTCAGCTCTTAATTTTTGATCCATGTCATATGATGACAACTGTATTTTATATACTGTTGGAATTACTGCTGTCAGAGTTGGTCGCTAGTTTCCACAGTGCAATGGTGATTCTTTTTTCGATGAGTACACAAAGTCTGTAGTTTGTGTCTTGTCTCTCCAGTTGAGGTTGCAATCGATGACAGAGGTACATAAAAGTATCCTTAGACATCTGGAAATTCTTTATCCACTGGGCCTCAGTGAAAGTAGAACCACGCTGTCGCACCATGCAGTTGTTCTATTTTGTACCCAAACTGTTGGCGAAACGCGACGCATTTGATAGTACTCGCAAATCTAGAACACACAAAAGTGGCAAAAATAAGTTTATGTAATCTATAATAACATTAATAACAACTCTGGATAATTTTGATTTAATTATTCCTTACCAATCTTGTTCTTTCTGCCCGATGGCACTCGTCTGTCCCAGCCATCTCACGGTCGATGTCGACAATTGCTGATAAGACACGTTGTCTCATTTTATATCGAGCATTACAAGCTTTCTGAATACGCTTTACTATCAGTGCTTGTCCGTTTTCTGACATTTGGTTCATTATTTCTTGAGTAAACCAGTACACCATGAGCAGAAGCAGCATACCTTGAATCTCTTTCTTACTACTTTTTCTGTCACACAAGAATGATTACCATCTGTCACTGACAGATAGGAAGCAGTCGCACGCAGTACTACGTCACCGGACAATTTAGTCAAGTAAGGTCAAGTCACCTTTATTTATATAGCGCTTTAAACAAAATACATTGTGTCAAAGCAACTGAACAACATTCATTAGGAAAACAATACAATAATGCAAAATGATAGTTAAAGGCAGTTCATCATTGAATTCAGTGATGTCATCTCTGTTCAGTTTAAATGGCATTTATTTGCAATCAAGTCAACGATATCGCTGTAGATGAAGTGACCCAACTAAGCAAGCCAGAGGCGACAGCGGCAAGGAAACGAAACTCCATCGGTGACAGAATGGAGAAAAATTTAGCATAATCTTCCCGGTACTTTAGACCGCGGTGGAAATGCAGAAGGCAACAGGTCTCGGGGGACAAAAAAGTTCCTGGAAGAAAAGTTCCGGGTAATTTCGTTGGAAACGCGGCATAAATCACTTTGGAGGCAGCTTGTGAGGGATGCGGGGTTGCCAAATCCACATTTTTTTCTACCGAACTGGGCAGATTTTAAAATTGTTGCAGCAGGTTGATTTTCTTCCGTGGGTTAGGGTTTTGAAATATTGCATACATTACATTTGACTAAAATGCTTGTATTGAACCAATGATAAAACTATGGTAAATGTTAACTTGTGTGAGGGTTGCATAGCCACTGGTAGGAAGTCTTTTAGCTGCGTTTATGATCAATCTGCAGAATGGTGACTGTGAAATATATATTTTAGGTTGGGAAATGACACATTTTGGATTTTGATATGGGATATGGTCATTGTACTACTTTTGGGGTTACTTTAACCACAACAATATTCATGTTACAGAAAATATAACAAAATGAACAATTCATCTAACTCTCACATGCTTTTTGAAACATTTTCCCTGCTCCTTTGTCCTCACATTTAGTCAGGCTCGTATAACTCTACTACTTAAGAAACCCACCCTTAACCCATCTCATTTAGAGAACTACAGACCAGTTTCCCTTCTCCCTTTCATTGCAAAAAAACTTGAACAAGCTGTGTTCAACCAAGTCTCTGCATTTCTCACACACAACAACCTCCTTGACAGCAACCAATCTGGTTTCATAAGTGGACATTCAACTGAGACTGCCTTGCTCTCAATTGTTGAAGCCCTAAGACTGGCAAGAGCGCAATCCAAATCTTCAGTACACTGTAAACCTGAATGTTCAAAATAATTAATTGTAATAAGTAGTGTAAACTTAAAATGTTCTTAAAGTTATACTTACTAAAATATGTTGAGTGCCAGTAGCAATTTCCTTCTTTTTGAGTTTATTAAACTTGTAATTTTTGAGTAATATGAACATTTTTGTATTTTATGTAACTGCTACTTAAAATTATTAACTCAGAGTTACTTAAAACTATATGGATTTATGTCTTATTTTGAAAAAACAAATAAATAAATCAAATCAAGAACGAATTAAGAATAATTCAATTGCATCAGATAAATTTGTATATATATAATATATCACACACACACACACGCACGGGCCTATATACATTTATAAAGAATTCATTGTTAGTTTGCATGTTACAAGGTTTAATAAATTACATTATAAAAAAATATTTTTTTAAAAGCGCTTCCACCGCTCTTATTTTGTAGTATTTGCGTGCACTTGCACTTCCTCTTCAAACAGCAGAGCAGACCGGAGAGGAGCACTCAGCTCTGGCCAAATGAGTTGTGAATGTAAGTAGTCAACATAAAACTTTCTTGAATCTTTGTTTCTGGAGGTTCAACGTGTTTCTAAGACGGACAATGTGAGTCACGTCAGCAATGTAAAACGATTAACCGTTAGGTCAGCAAGCTAACATGCAAAGCCATCCCTCCAGTTAGCTGTATAGGCTACATGGCTAGCTAGGCTAATGTAATTGAAAAAAACTGGTTGAGCCCAACGTGCAGCAGTGGATAGTAAGGTATCATGTACTGCTCAATAAAAACTCGAAATCTGTGCTGGAGCTGTGTCAGTGTTGTGAGTGAAAGCAGAAGCTAACTCCACGTGTTCCTTAGGCTAACTGAAAGCTATTCTCTGCAAGTTGAATTCGTTTTTTCTTTTTGGTTGTTTTTATTGCTACGATAAGAATTTTATGGATGCTACCAGCCCAATTTTACCTAACTTTGACTTATTTGTGTAATAAAATATTTTGAATAGTCAAACAGGCATCTTACACATCTACTTTGTTTTAATCAATGTTGTTGTATATTGTTGTACAATTTTAGTATGAGGATTATGACTGCAGTTTTTGATAGTTCTGATAGAGGTTTAAACTTCATGACAGGTGTCCTGTAAAATAATTTTTTTTGTGTGTTTTCAGGTTGGTGCAACAAATATGACTTGGCACTGTAAGTTGTGTTCAGCTTCTTTTACCACTAGAACCTATTTATTTAAACACTGCAGACTGCTGCACAGCCACTTTTCAAAAATTAGCCCACTCCCATGCCTCCATGATGATTGCATGTGCACATTTCAGACACTTAGTGCACTGAAAACTCATCTGTCAATATATCATACTCAAGAAAATAACAGCAATGCAAAGGGGATTCAGGAACTTGTGACTTTCAAGTGTCCTTTATGCACATTTCAGCAACCTTTTTCTGAGTCTGTACTCCTTTGTCACATATGATCACACTTAAAAAAGCATGAGACAGTGCTATGCCCATACAAAGGTTGTAACTATAGCACAAATGTATACTCTTCTTTTAATTCCCATAAAAGTAGAGTGCATCAAGCGAGTCTTGCGTCAGACTTTGGTAGTAACATTGTCTTTGAGCATATTCAGAATCTCCAAGACACAAACTCTAACGTCACTATAGATAGATGCCACCTACGTCACTACAAATAGAACGCCGCCATATTTGCGACCGACTCGCCCGGTATGGCCGCCCAAACTGCCCATTTGAATGAGAGAGAGAGACAGAGATACCTGGAGAAAATTTCTATTTTAGGCTCCGATCCTTATTTGTTACCCCCAGTTTTCTTTTGTCCATTATTATCTGCCCCAGACTTGCCCAAATTGGCCTTCCATGAGATATATATATATATATCTTGTACATAACCCCTCCCCATACAGTGGGGATCGCTTGAAGGCTTTCAAGAGTACAGATGCTTATCAATATGCTGTGGCTGGATGGGTGAAAAACGTGAAAGTGCGGCACCTGGCCACCAAGGATTTATATTTAATCATGGGAAATGTAGGTATTATAAAAACAATTTCAAATGTATGATTTTTGGTGGTAGTTTGCTCTGACTAGGTAGCGAGTTGTTAGCTAGCTAAGTGGCTAACAGCTGGTAGCCACGGGCCGGCACACGGCTAGCTGTCATTAATCTAGGGTGACCAAACGTCCTGTTTTCCCAGGACATGTCCTGTTTTAACGCCCCGTCCTGGCTGGTTTTTAAAAAAGTGATGAAAATGTCCTGGTTTTCATTATTTTAAATTCACGCTTGCCTTTGCACACAAAACATATGAAACCGGCTTCGGCTTATAATCAGCGCGTTCCATCCGCAGCGGCAAACAGAGAGTATGTGTGTGTGTTCATCTCTCAGCCTCATTGGTCTATATGTCAGAATATTTTAAATGACCAATCAAATCAAAGTAGGCGGACTTTACGTTCACAGAATTTTAACAGCTTGAGCTAAATATCACGAATATCATTAATAAACATGCTATTTATCAGAATAAATATGATTATATTTCAAAATCAGTTTACTGTACAAATGCACGATTAATGATTACATATTGTAAAGATAACTGCATGTGTAGTGTGTATATGTGACTAAAATGAAAATTAGGCACAGCAACCATTAATGTAATCTGAAAGACCGAAGAAAGCTCTAATGTCCTTATTTTTTTGCTTGGGTATGAAATTTAACAAAGTCCTAAATTGTCACAGCAGACATTTAAATGCCAATAAACATAGAAGCAATGTGCAGTGCTGCAATGTAAATTACCGGATTTTTGTGGAGTGTCAATGGCCATGCTAACAGTAATATGATTGCAGTCATTTAGGCAAAACATGAACACTGAAATTCATTCCCATTAACATATTCCTTACTTTTCCTGAACCATTTTTGATTAATTGAAACAACATCAGATAATCTCACTCAAACACTTGAGCTCATTAACGCACAGCAGCATAAAGCCTCAATAGAGAACATACCAAAAGTATACAATTCATCCATTCATTCAGAAACATACAACATCATCCCTTTATGATAGTACAGGAAGTATAAAATAATATTTATTATTTAACAGTTTGTTCTTCACTTAACAGGTCCATCATTCACAGGCTCTTAATACTAAGCCAACATGGCCATGGGTAGTGGTGCAGGAGGCAGGGACTGTCATCACAGCACACTGCACTTGTATGGCAGGACTGGGAGAGGTGTGCTCCCACGCCGCAGCACTAATGTTCTCACTTCTAGCTGCTGTTGAGCGCAAAGAGGGACAGGCATGCACAGATAAAGCATGTGCATGGGAAGAGCCAAGGCAAAAACTTGTGAAATATGATGAACTATCAAACATCTTTCAAAATAAGGAGAAAAATAAAAATCAAGACAAGCACCATCACTTGAAAGCATCCACTGATGAGCTCAAGCTATTTTTTGAACAGCTCCACCACAGTGAAAAACAGGAGGCCATCCCTAAGAAAAGTGCCATTTTGTCAGTTGTTGAAGGCCATTCTATCAGATACATGCCCAAGACTGTACAGTTGGACATGCCACCACCTCTTCCTACTCTGTACTCAAGCACCAGGCTTGAATTGGATTTGCCCGCACTGCTGGAGGAGGCTGCTAGGATTTTTGAGGAGCTGCATCTCACTCCTGAGCAGGTAAGATATGAAAAAGACTTCTTTAACAGTGGTTCTCAAACTTTTTCTTGTCATTCCCCACCATGAAGGGTGGTAATTGTCAAGCTCCACTTGTACCACATCATGCTTTTTGTAATAATTACCATTACACCATTTTGATGATTGGGTTATTTTTGGAGTGTTTGTTAGTTGAGGAGAAAACAAGAGAGCAGAGAAAGTCCAGGGTATGGTTTGATCAGAGAGCAGGGAGAGTTACCGCATCAGCATTTTATGAGGCAGCCAGGACAAAGAATTCTTCATCGCTGATAAAGAGAGTTTGCTATCCCCAGTCTTCCCGCTTTTCAACAGCAGCAACCAGGTATACGGTTTAGAAAGTAAGACATATTAACCATGGCTTTTTTCTTGCAATTCCATCATGAATACACTCCAGGAATTATATTTTATGTAACCGTGTTGGTCAAATGCCTGAAAGATGAGTTTATCTATAGATCTACCTGTTGGTTTTACATAAAGTTTAAATATTGCTGACATACATGTTTTCATCAGATGGGGTCTGCAAAATGAAGACACTGCCAGGGAGTCGTACCTGAAGGCCATGCAAGATCTCCATGTGAACTTCAGCATTACAGCATCAGGGCTCATTATCAACCCGGACCTACCATGGCTAGGAGCATCGCCAGATGGTGTGGTGACCTGTGATTGCCATGGAAGTGGTGTGCTTGAAATAAAATGTCCTTTTAATGCTAATGGCCGTGCTCTCAAGGAATGTGTCAGCGACCCACATTTCTGCCTTACTGTGTCTGCAGAAGGTATGAACCTCAAGCAAGATCATAGTTACATGTATCAACTGCAGGCCCAAATGCGTGTAGCTGAGGTAATGTACGGAGATTTTGTTGTGTGGACACCACAAGAAGTTTTTAAGCAACGAGTACAATTTGATCAATACTTTTTTGATGAGGCCTACACTAGGGTGGAAGAATTCATTAGAACAGGGGTATTACCTCAGCTGTTGGGTAAATGGTTTACTGTGCCACACCTCTCCTCAAGTGCTAACCTTGAGAAGGCACCTGAGGGATGTTACTGTGGAAACCCTGTTGATGACACAGACATCCTCTCTTGCACATCTGAGCAATGCAAACGAAAGCACTTCCACAAGTCATGTCTGAAGCTGAGCAGGGTGCCAAAGAGTTGGATGTGTGTAGAATGCAAAAAGCAAACAAACAAGAAATGAAGTTGGCAAAGCAAGGTAGTTTTATTTGTATAGCACATATCAGCAACATTAAAGAGTGGTTAAAACAGATAAAATACGATTAGTTACAGTGAATGAATTTATAAATGAATTAATTGATATATTACTTCTTTGTTTTGAAATTGTATATATTGTATGTTGTATTGTGTGCATGTGTTTGTAGGCATGTATCAAATACATTTGATTCATACATCCACAAATGGACAATAAACAAATGATTAATAAATGCATGAATATTCATTGTAGTTCAGAGTCCACGCAAATACTAAAGAGATACTATATACAGTAAAATTTACAAGGAAAGCAATTGTATTACCTCTCTAATCTGTAGGGACGACAGATGGGCAAATGTTGCAAAGAGCACAACAAACTGTTACCATTTTGTCAATGGAGGGCTGTCCTTGCGCGTCGGCTTGGCAGAGGGACAGAGGGATGGTGGTCTGAAGAATAGTGTATTTATTTCTCACCAGGCCAATGACTCGCTCCACGTGGATCCTGACGGCTGCGAGTCCCCTTGTTGCCTCTAGCTCCAGTGGATGCATCTGTTGCTTGCCTTTGGTAAACGCTGGTATTTTCAATTGAGCACAATACAGACCCACTGTCTCTTTCACATTGAAACCTCTATCAGCTAGAATGACATCTCCTGGTGACAATTTATCAAGAAAGCCACAATTTTCCACAATGTGCTTGTCACTTTTGCGACCACCCCATCCTTTTGACACATGAGATATAACACCTTGTGGTATATAATAGAATAACAATTCGGGGTTCCTCTTTCTGCTGTTGTTAAAGCCAACCGCACAACATATTGCAGGCATATTCAGACCGTCGGTCGCAAAGATGGCGGCGCAAAGCTACAGTGACGTCATGTGAATCGAATGAATTGATGTGGATGAAGAGTGTCCAGTTCAGAGCACAGAAATGCCGGAAGATGAGCAGTGTGATACTTCAAAATTAAAACATCAACTCAAACTTAATGCAGCATCTTTATTTTTAAAGATGCACGCCATCCTTCATGTGTCAAACACAGCTACACAAGAAATAGTTGATCACTTGAATCAGATCTTTTATTTATCTCAGCCATTGATCAAGGATGCGATTAATGATATATTGCAGAAACATGGTCACAGTATCACGGATTCCACACTCAATGAAGTTGTCAGTGCTGTCATGGACTCGAATGTTGTATTTAGTGCAACCTCCAAAGGTGCAGAGTTGTCCTCTTATAAGCGAAGGAAGACATTTATAGAGCACAACTATCCAATGGTAATGCCAGTAGAGTACCATTTAGAAGCACCTGGGCATACCATCATGTATGTTCCAATCCTTCAAATGATTCAGGATCTGTTTAAAAACACAGATATCCTGAGCAAGATCAGAGAACAAAACACTGAGCATGGTTATTATGTGTCATATCGTGATGGCTCTCATTTCCAGGAAAATGAGTTACTCTCAACAGAAGATCTACACCTAGCAATACAGCTATATATTGACGATCTTGAAATTGCTAACCCTCTCGGCACATCACGTAAAGTTCACAAACTTTGTGCCGTATAATGGGTCCTAGCAAATGTGCCGCCCAAGTATAGATCAGCAATGCACACTATACAGTTGGCCATGCTAGCTAAAGTGACAGACATCCAGAAATATGGATATGCAGCTGTACTTGCTCCACTGGTTCATGATGTTCACACACTTGAACAGGATGGTGTTTTCATTGAATCTGTTGGTCAGAATGTGAAAGGCACCATATTCTGTGTTGCTGCTGACAATCTGGCTGCACATGGGTTAGGTGGCTTTGTGGAGTCATTCAGAGCAGATTATGTTTGCAGATTCTGTATGGCCACAAGTGAACAGTTTCAAACAACTGAGGTAAAAAAGGAGGAATGTGTCCAGAGAAGCAAAGCGAGTCATGACATTCATGTACAAAATGTCCTCCAAGATGAGAGTTCAAGCAGCCAATTTGGGGTTAAAGGTGATTGTGTCTTCCGTGAGTCACTTGAGCACTTCCACCCTATCACAGGTTTTCCTCCAGATCTACTACACGATCTTTTGGAAGGAATCGTTCCAGTTGAACTTGCACTTTGCATTAGAGAAATGATTCGGCTTAAGTACTTCACTTTAGAGTATTTGAACCAAAGGATCACTTCATTCCCATATCAGCACACTGATAAAGTAAATAAACCTCATCCAGTTCCCAAAACATTCATGACCCGGGGAACAATTGGTGGCAACGGGCATGAAAATGGCACCCTTCTCAGATTACTTCCGTTACTTGTAGGCAGTAAAGTACCAGAGGGTAATGATGCATGGGAGGTTTTGATGGACTTGAAAGAGTTGGTGGAATTAGCATTGTGCCCATCATTTTCTGATGAAACATTGGACTATTTTGTTTGCAAAATCAGTGACCACAGACAGATCCTACAAGAGGCTTTCCCTGAGTTTAGGCTTTGTCCTAAACATCACTATGTGGAGCATTACCCCACCTTAGTTAAGTGCTTTGGGCCCCTGGTGCATGTTTGGACCATGCGATTTGAAGCTAAACATCGCTTCTTCAAGAGGGTGGTGCATGACGCTCAAAACTTCAAAAATGTCTTGAAGACACTGGCAATCAGACACCAACACATGATGGCATATCACCTTGGTTCACCATTGTTTTTCAAACCAAAAACGCAAACATCCAGGGTTGACTGTTTTGGTTTCAGCTCTACCAGAAGTAGCTCAGACTCACATTAGAGGACAAACAACTAGTGACACTGTCTATCGTACATCAAAGGTGACCATTGATGGCACAGACTATACCAGTGGCATGTTTGTGTCCGTTGGAATCAGTGGGGGACTGTCCAAATTTTGCAGACTAACAGAAATCTACCTAGTGAATCACAATGTTTCTTTTCTCTGTTGTGATTATGACTCCTGGTATGTAGAGCATCTTCGATTCTACGAGCTGTCAGCCACACAGGGAAGCCTGTCTATCCACCTGCAAACTGACTTCAATGATACAATCCCACTCTCTGCATACAAGATTGATGGCTTGCTGCTGTTGACTCCCAAGAGGTTCATACAAGTGAGACAAAATTAAGACCACTCTATGGTAAGTAATTCTTCTTAAATCATTACTTGTTAATTTATTGGAAAATGTGCTCCGTATAATCAATCATTATATACATCCACATTAGGGCTGACCCCAAAAAAATCGAAGCTTTGTTAGTTACCATGGTAATCGGTCATGAAGTCTGATCGATTTTTAACACCGGTTCTCATCGGCAATTGTTACATTGAAATGAGTAGGCTACTTGGCATTCCCGAAGCCTGCCTGATAAGTTTTGGAGACATGCAGCAGTTGTTTTTCCATACATTCATTATGTCCGCCAGTCAGCCGGCCGTCGGAGCTTCGATTAAGATCAATTTTGTCTGCGAATAATCAATTATCTAAACATGGTAATCGGGACAGCCCTAATCAGCATACATGACCTGCATTTTTGAATTGCACTCTGGTAACTCATTCTAAAGAACATGTCTATAATGCATTAAAAGCACAAATATAACTGGCTAATGTTATGGTAGTTATAATGTACTGTGGAACCGAGGTCTCAGGTTTTTCTTTCAAACACTGTCACTTTGGCTTGTAGGTATAAAGCATTATGAATGCCGAACACATTGGAGGTTGTCATTAATGATTATAAACATTTAGAAAGCCTTATAAATGCACTATAATGTCTGTGTGCTGATGTGTTTTTAACCTCCAAATCTCTTCATTTATTAAAGTGATGGCAGCTGAAGCCCTACAAAACATGATCCTTCGTGTCATCCAGGCAGGCCGTGTTAGAAAATTAAAACTCAGCTCCCGTCCAGCCTCTGTTGATGCACTGATTTAGATTTTGAAAGAAAAACTGGAATTGGACTGTGACTTCAGTTTGCAATACGAAGATCCTGACTTTGATGGAAAACTCACTTGCCTGGTTGACATTGAGGAGTTACCACAAAAAGCCTGTGTTCATATTTCACTTAAACAGGACTCAAGTTATCTTACATCAACTGATACCCTTTCAGATGTGTCTTCCCCAGAACGTCTGAGCAGATGGCCTCCAGGGTCCTTTTCAAATTCCCACATTTGCATTGGATGTTGAGCTGACACTTAGAGATGGGAATGCTGAATTTGAAAAGAATGAAACACCTCTTCAGTTGTCAAGGGACCAAAAGCACAATATTTTAGACAAACTGGCATCTACCATATCTGGTTTTAAGGCTTACCCCAGTGATAAAGAGATAGCAATGGTGGCTGAAGCTCTTGTGAGGAAACACCAATGTTTAAAAGAAGCAGGATCTGACGATGGATGGAAGAACAGCATCAAGTTTAAAATGGGCAATTACAGGACCAAGATGAGAAGGGCTGGATGTCAGGAAGTTGCTGTAAATGCTTTGAAAAGAAGCCAAAAAACCCTGAGAATGAAGCTTCACACTCCAACATCAAAAGGCCTAAGCGTGCAGAGGTCAACTTTCTGCCTAACTTTCCTAAAGGGCAGGATCCCTCAAGTCTTGACCTTATGAGGCAGGCTATTGTTGACGAAGTAAAGAAGACTGAGGAAAACCTACCCCTTATTGGTAAGATGATGCAGAACATGTTTGCCTTGCGACGACAGACTATTGTGATGTCCTGCCCACCGGTGAAAGAGCTAATGGACCTCTGGCCTGCTCTTCATATGCAGTCTGAGGTAATATGGGTCAACTCTATCATCTGTTTTTATCTTTGGTAAATATATGTAATAAAATAATTTTTTAGGTTCTTTTTTTCAATTTTTTTCTTTGCTACTGTATGTCACATTGTGTGTAATGTTGCCAAATGTCATTCATCATAAAATAAATAATTGCTGTTACTGTCCTTTCCTCAATGCAGCTATATGCAGAGTTCCAACGGATAACTAACAAGAACCTAGCTAACACTTTCTATGCCGAGCTTGATCGCCATACTCCTCGTTTGATGGCCTTATTTAGACAGAAAGCTTCCAAAACTGGAAGGACTGCAGATGCTTTGGCAGACATTTTCAAAGTCCATGATACACAGGTGATTATACATTTCACAAGTAGTCTTAGTATAATATTGGGAGTTTAATGCTTCAAATAAGCTATTCTACGTTGCACCAGTCAGCAGGTTATTAGTGGATTTATGTGCAGATATTGGTAATGAATTAATAATTAGTTGAGACTGTTTGGCATTGGTTTGATTAGTAAACTTGTCACAACACTATTTTAATCTTCTAGGAATTACATGATATCCACACAAGGCGTACCACTGTTCTACATGCCCTTCCTTTGTATCTACGTGAGGAAGTCTCTGGATTTTTCAGAACATTTGTGGTAAGTCCCATTTAAGAGATATTAGGCCTATTGTACTGTAAATTAACCAATTCATATTTTCATTTCCAACACACTAGAATTTCTGTATTTGTACCAGTGTTTCAACTACAAACCTCTGGCAAGATGTTTATAAGTGTGAAGTGTCATTTTGAGCCCATTACAGCATCAAAAAAAATCAACTGCAAAGAAAATAAAGTAGCAGTCATTAGCCTAACAGTGGAACATATAAAAGTCATCTTACTTTCTCAGCAACGAGAGCACCATGCAGCAGAATGAACAGGAGTCTTTCAGACTTGTGTATTTATTGTTATATATGACATCCAACTGTAATCAAAATTGTCACAGCCATAGTTTCATTGAATGTGATTAGTATGTGATCTCCCTTTCATTTTTTTAAGGATGATATGGAGCCAGACCTGGGGGATGCATCAGTGGTCCTCCTTACAACCGTCAGTGATGATGCCACAAGCCCAGTTCACTACCACCCAGTGAGAGTCTTTGTCGTCCTAGAGGGTGATGTGGTTGTCAATCTCCCCAGGCTTGCTGATGCCTTCCTGGTAATGTTCGGCCTTATCTATGCACTACATCTGAGCTATCCCAAGGGACTGACAAACACTTGAGTTCACACAGAAAATCTTACTTGGTCTTGATGACTCTAAACTGTCACCCAAGCTGCAGACTCTTAAAAATGACCTGATGTTGTATGTGTAACTCAAGATCCAAAAAGGAGTGGTGGGTTCTGATGGCTCACTCTGTTAGAGCATAGTCCACAATGAGACTGTCATGTCAGGTCCATGATGACTACTGTTCAACTGTTGATGTTAAAGTTGCTGCTCTACTCAGCTGGTTTTCAGCCAAATGGCACAAAGTACACACTGTTTTTGTACTTGTAAATGTAACTTTTATTGTTGTTTAAACTGAAATGCAAGGTTGAATTAAGTGTTTATACACTATGGCATTTTGTTTTTCAAAGGTGTACTATATAGTTTTGGGAAATATTTTTTTTATCAGAAAAGAAAGATCTTCATTGACACCATTTCATAAATAAATAAACAACTGTCCTCAAAGTTTCAGGCTGCTTTACTTTAGTAAAGTAGCCACCTTTCTAGTTGAAAACAGTCTGGGACTTTATTTTCTTCTGAGGATGGGATGTTTATTCAGTTATGGAAATGGATCAAATTGTTTTAATTGTCTTATTAAACTAGTTATTTTGCTTTTCGAGTTTGAATTACTTTTCTAAAACTCTACAGTGCACCCTGATGTTGCTAGATTTGAACCAAACGAAGGCTACACACTGCCTTTGTACATGTTAATGTACAGTTTTGAACTTTTAGCAGTTTTAGTTGTGAAGAATTTACAAGCTTGTTTGTACAATGCTGCACTGCAAGTTTACAACCAGATGGAATGTGCAATTATTTTTTATTACTACTGATATTATTATATTATTACTATTATTAATTAGGTTTCAATTTGTGCTAAAAGGCACAGGTGTGGGCAAATATTTCTAAACTCAAATTTTTGGTCACCACCCAGGACTTGCTGATGCCCCCCTGGTAATGTTCTATTAACAGTTTATAAGCTATTTGTGACAAAGATATTTTCTTAATTTAATTTTAGCGTTTCAGAGTTTGAATATTTTCTACTAGTTCATCTTAAAGTATAAACAACATGGCCAGAAGTAGACTTGTTAATTGATATTTGTTATTTATGTATTTATATATTTTTTTGCTAAAAGACTGGCCAAGGAAAGTTTCTACTAAACATCTGAATAAAAAAAAATATATATATTTTTTCACTATTAATTTGATGTGTTTGATCTGTAATCAATTTTTGAAAATAATTTTGTTTGACTTTTAAGTCAAGTGTACTTATTATTTTTAAGGCAATCGGTTGCCACAAATATTTTAATTTGGAAGTAAATGATTTTGAGTTGTAACAAGTCTATGTTTTTGAGTTATGGGTAATCAGAAGATTTATTGAAAAAACTAATAAAAGTTCTCTTGAATTATTGCAATGAGAAAGATGAATAAATATTCTGAGTAGCAGAAACTGAAAATGTTTGAGTTTGCTTAATCAGTAAATTTAAGTTAATTATAATTTAAAATTATATTTAAAATAAACTCCAAAAATATAAGTGATAATGTACTCAAATGTTTGAGTTTATAAACTTAAAAAAATTGTGGCAACTGATTGCCTCACTTTTTTTTAGTTCTGCTTACTTATTCGGGTTTACAGTGTACTTGTCCTGCTTGATCTTTCCGCTGCTTTTGACACAGTTAACCACCAGATCCTCCTGTCAACCCTACTGTCAAAAGGCATCTCAGGAACCACACTTCAATGGTTTAAGTCTTACCTATCAGATAGGTCCTTCAAAGTATCTTGGAGAGGTGAGGTGTCCAAGTCACAACATCTAACTACTGGGGTGCCTCAGGGCTCAGTTCTTGGACCACTTCTCTTCTCTGCCTACATGGCATCATTAGGTTCTGTCATTCAGAAACATGGCTTTTCATACCACTGCTATGCTGATGACACTCAACCCTACCTCTCATTCCATCCTGATGATCAGCTGATCCTCCTTAGCCATCAAGAATCTGCTTAAAATTCATCACTTCCATCTTTATTCGACCCTCTAACTTTAGCACTCACAATTCTAATTGTATTCTTAAAAAAATCTAACTAGCTTTCTAATGTTTTTGTATTCCATTTTCTTTTCATTTTATACATTTAACAAAAGCAAAAAAGACTTCCAACACTAGCTTGCTCTATTCTTTTTCTATTCTATCTGCTTTCTTTTTATTTATTATATTATTTAATAGCCTTTGCTACGTGTACTGTGTTAAGCTAACTGAGACTTGTTATAGCACTTATCATTGCTCTTTTGTTGATTTTGATTGCTTCCATTGTCCTCATTTGTAACTTCGGTTAAAAACGTGTCTGCTAAATGCATAAATTTAAGTGTTTATATATATATATATATATATATATATATATATATATATATATATGGCAAATTTTGTATTATTGGTACAACTCAATTGCATGATGTCATAATTGTGAAAGCAGGATCTTCTTTTTTGTTTGGTCATGTGATCGCAACATTTCAGTTGAATGTCTCAACATTTTTACACTCATGTGACATTCTTCATCAATATCATTAATTTCAGTAGAGCTAGACATTTTGATAAGAATCAAATGAGTGAGTTCAGCTTTGAGAATAAAAACCAACCTGTTTGTTCCTCAATATCTTCATACTTCAGACTGAATGTTTCTTCAATCTTTATGTCTTCACTCTCCTCTTTAATAAACGCCATCTCTGTTTGTTCCTCAGTTTCTTCATGTTTGACTCTGAATGTTTCTTCAATCTTCTTGTCTTCAATCTCCTCTTTAATAAATGCCATCTTTATAATTGTGAGTCACATGAATCTCAGTTGCTTCAGCGGGAGGGGTTCCCTGTGTTTGGATGCGTTGTCCTGTAACAATAATTTAAAGAAAGAAAAATAAATGCATGCTAAATCTCTGTGCGTCTAAATCAGCTCCCTAGTTCAGTAGTCAGCACACTGAGAAGGGAGTCAGTTAAAGAGATGGACTTCAAATGATCTGAATAAAATAAGCAAATTATAAAGTTAATATTAGGTGTTCATTTTTTATATTTGGTATTCAATAATTTATACATAACATTAAATAGATTACACTTTCATGTAAACATTTGCAGCTGGTCTGTAAAAGCTGTCATTGCTGAACATGTTTGTTGTTCTCGTTTATTGTCAGCGCGCGCTGACTCGAATCACTGAATCATTTAACGAATGATTCGGTTCAGATGATTCGGATTCTCAGTTTCTCTCACTTCGTTCTCATCGTACTTGAAGGATATATTTATTTACGATATAATAGGGAGCGAAATGAGACGCACCTTTTCTGTCATTAATATGAGGATGGGCTTTACTCGCAAAAATAACGTTAAATAAATTATTACAACATTGTATTCAAGCATCTAGATTTTACGTAAGGTTGTAATTTTTACGTAAGGTGTCAATTAACAAAACGGTTTGAATTGATTTAAACCCTACTAACCTTTCTTCCGCCGAATAACAACAGACGCAGGGAGCGCGTTATGGCTTGAAGGGGCGCGACTTTATGACGTCACACCTTCAGATCAAAATAATAGTCCCGTTTACACACTGATGTCTATTATATGAATAAACAAAGCATTGTCACAATTATTAGCATGGTAAATCTATACATTTTTATATATATTTTTTTTATTAATGTGCATTTAAAACACTATACTATATGTTTTTGTACCTTGCTATTACATTACATAAAACTAGTCAATGCTGCTGCATAAGTGTTGCTATACAAAGGCTGAGAGAGTGACTGCAAATCTGACATCTTTCACTCTTTTGACTAAACAGTCTCTTGTTATTTATTTATTTACTTTTTCCCCCTTATTTGGAAAGTCATCCCAGGCACAGATCTGTTTTTCTGCATTTGTACCAGTTCATTTTATATACATATTTATATTTATATATATATTTGCATATAATTACACACACACACACACACACACACACACACACACACACACACACAAATAGTATACATATCTATAATTTCAAGCATTTCTCTACATGATTAAATATATTATTCTTTAACCTACTATTTGTTTCTGTCAATTTTATAAACTCTGACACCACAAATTTTTAAAAATTTGTAATACTACATAATATAGCCATGTCTCTGTGAAAACAAACACACAACAATCCCTTGTGATTGCATGCTTTGCATCTGCTGCCCCTTCGCCCCAGAATTTTTTTTTTTTTTTTTTGCTTTAACCCTTGGAAATAACAGTACAGTAGCTAAATATTACAAATATATAAACGCGTGGATTCATGACAAACAGTGTCAAACAGTTTTGTTTTTATTCTGATCCTGTTTGCTTCCACAGTTTCTGATCTCGGTTACACATAGGCTCCAGAAATGTTCATTACACTGACTTGTTCAGCAGCAGAGGTAGATAACGTATTTTATGTTCACCTGCGAATACATTCGTTTACCTTCTTTTGAACAGGATGCTAAAGCTAATCACCTCTCTGAGCGATTGGGCCAGTGCTGCTTCCTCAATGTTCATCATTCTCACACGTTTAAAGTCTTCTCATCTTAACCATTAAAGTGTTTTAAAGGGACAATAAGTAACTTTTTAGGTATTTTATTATCTAAAATCAATATTTTTATTCATAAATATGCCCTCAATGGTGTACAAATACCTATGCCAATGTTTCAACTAATCCTCGTAAATTAAGAATTTGTTATCTTTATATACATAGGACGGGTAGGTCGACGGAGGCTTCCATGTAGTTCCGCCATCTTGCAAAACTATAAAAACAGAGAGGGACAAAAAGTACTAAGCCAACGCGTTTTCGGTCAGAGCCAGAAACGCAGGTGCAGAGCAGTGAGAGGCGCTTGAAACTGCACCGGCAAATTTAAAAGTCTGGATTGCATTCTAATATGGACCATACATATGCCGCGCCACAGGAGAAGAAAACATCGTCGCCAAAACAGTCAAAAATTGAACGTAAAAGGAAACGTGACCGTAGATTACAGAAAACAAGAGTTAATGTCGGAGAAGCTTTTTCTAGGTGGAAAGAGCTAATGCTGGATAAAGATTTCAAAAGAGACGCTGAAGTGGCCTGTTTTCTTCTCGACAGGTAAGTCAGTGTTACAATCTATATTATAATATTTTTTCTTTGCTTGGTTGTTATTATATAGATAGACGAACATTTATAGTTAAAAGTTAAACAGGCTATTTGATGAATAGCAGCTATTGAGTAATGTAGCGAAGGTGCTAAAAACTAGATTTGTACGTTTTAGTTTTTGTAACCCAGAAATTCTATAGAAATATTTTAATAGAGCATACGATTTTTCTTGCATTGTTTGCACACCTAAGGCTACCAAGTTAATGTTATCTGACATTTTCTGTTATTTATCAGTTATACTGTGTCCTCGCATTGAATAATAAAGACGCATACCGTAATTCAGTATCTTACGCGTATAGTGTTATTTGTGAACGTTGAAGAGGGTCAACAACTGCTGGAGTCGATTTTCTTTTTTTTTTGTAAGATTAATTGGTCAATAAACCTTGATCTGATTTTCCCATCTGATTTGTCCAGTTATTAGAGTACCCTTTGGATTAGGAACACATCAACCCCCCTCAAGGCAAAACGTTCTCAAGTGGCAAATGCTCCAGCATTGTCAAGCATTTCCAGTGGAACAGATAGGTAAGTAAGTCATTCCATGGAAATTATTCTGTAATTGTTCAGGTTTCATATAAAACTTCTATCTACCTATACTTCATAGTGTGTTATCATTATTTATTTTAGAGATGAACATATGAGTGCACCGAAAATTGAAACCCTTGAGCAGAGGTGACCCATAAATCTTTTTTTTTTAGTTCTTTAGTCTGTGTCCCTTCTCAATTGCATGTTTTCATCTGATACATGTTGTAAAATGTCCTTTATTCTCTTAGTATGCATGACATACTAATGAGCCATGCTGCCAGAAAATAAAGTGTCTGTAAGCTGCATGTCTGTATTCCCGGTTGTCATCACCAGGCTCCAAGCAGTGAGATCCTCCCGGTACTGCCTATGTATCCGCAGATATCCCTCATCCAGGGAGTATTGTGTAAAATGAGGAAGGAGGCTCACACAGTGGGCAGGGTCTTGTCCACAGCATTTCCGCTCCCTGTCGGTCGGCATGTCTCTGCAGTGGCTACAGGTACACCAAGGTACCCCCGGAACCTCCGCAGATGTTGGAGCACCATGTCTTTGCTGATGCTCCATCAATATATCAAAGACCAGACCCGGCTGCCTCTCTAACAGTCTACCTGTGAGGCGTATGTGATCGTCAAGGCTCATATCATGCAGAAGTCTCTGATGAAATGAAAGGAAATAAGATGGGGTTAGTCCATTAGATATACATGTAGGTATTAGATAGACCTATATAGTCACAAGGCTGAAAAACATGTTTTGCAGTATATTGCACTGGAGGCATTGCAGGGATCTTATGTATCAATGTTGACAAAATAAAATTGTATTTGTGTGCAAAATAAAACAGTACTCTCTATAACATTTTATATAGCTCTCCTTTTTCAAAAACAATTCATTAGCTCAAGTTGTGAATATTTTGCTACGTGCATATAACTGTACAGACAATGAAAATTCATTGCTATTGCTAGACATAAATTGTACAAACCTTGGTCGCTTCTCTTCTCTGCCTTTGTAAACTTTCAATTCTATCAAGATCGTCTCTCGTAGCTGCCGGGCATCTTTGTCGTCGTGGTATTGACTCTCGCTCTCCTCCTCTTCCTCGTCCACCTCCTCGCCTAGATCCCACTGATCCACTGCCTCTCTGTCCTCTACCTCTTCCTCTCCCTATTGTTGAATCATCTGATGATGATATCTAACAATGCACATAATTCAGAAAATATAACGAATAAAGAATACATAACTGCTAATTACAATATTTCATGTTTTCCACAGTCAGTAATTCATACTGTAACATTCGTTTGTTAGTTGTCATGTTGCAGTTTGTTTGAAATAACACACCTGTTCACCTGAAGGAAAACTCGACGAAGTGCTATTTAGAAGTCGCCTACCGTAGATGCAATGCGCATTTGATGGATTCGCTACAGGAGGCCCTTATTCATGCCCCGGAGCGACGTGAGGAATGTTTTATTACGGCTGCGTGCACTTTGTACGTCTTTTGGACTGTTCAACAGAAACACCCACCTACTGCAATGATAAATTTGCAGAATTTACACTTCCATTATGACACTACAGTGTTTCCCATACATTGAGTGTGGGTGTTTTTATGTATTTCTGAAGGAAACCGACTGTCTCTAGAAAATGTAATGCTTTATCAGACACTACATGCAAGATTAAATTAAAATGGCAGTGGTTTTTTTTGGAGCGGAGTGCAGCTGTGTGTACAGCGATCAGTGGCGGAGCTAGAGTTTTATACATGGGGTGGCCAAGGCTAATTTAGGAGGTCCATGACAGAAAATCAGTGTATAACTCCAACCTGGTATAACAAATGGGAATTATATAAATTAATACTTTTATTTAACAAAGATGTTTTAAATTGATCAAAAGTGATGATAAAGACATTTATAATTTTACAAAAGATTTCTATTTTAGATAAATACTGCTCTTCTGAACTTTCTATTCATCAAAGGAACCTGAAACAACTCTACTCTGGTATTATTTAACATGATAATAATAATTAAAATTTTTGAGCAGCAAATCTGAATATTAGCATGATTTCTTTGTATGAATTGGTTGTATTCTATGATTGTTCCAAGATGATGTTACTTGATCCAGTTCCTCCTGAAAAATAAAACAAATAAAAGGTTATTAACATGATGGGTTCATCATTTAGTCAGGAAGGATACCAAAGCACCCTTACAAAAGATTATTATTTTTCCATAATGTAATTTACCAGTTACTTTATTGTGTGTAGTGTTGGGTAGTTGAAGGCTGCCATGTTTGCAGCTTACAGTTACTTGATTACATAGATGGCTTAACCTGCAGGCTAGGTCTTAGGGGGCTGTGGGACCATGTCCCCTTAAATTGATATCCAGGACCATTTTTTTAACCTTATTGGGACCATTTTTTCTAGCCTTTTGAAATGTATCTTTCATCTTTTATGTCAAATTCTTACATTTAATAATAAAAAAATAGAAAGACACTTTAGGTTTTTACCATTGAAATTAAATCAGTATCAACAAAATCTATCTCAGAAGTGACAATGAATTTACATAACAATTACAGTTGCAGAAGTCATGTTATGAGATAAATGTTTTAAATGTAAAAATGTTTAATAGTCTGTAGAGATATGCAATTATAAATTTAAATAGACAATTAAAACTGATAAGTGGCAAAACGCCATTGCCTTAATGAGTCATTGAACCAAAACTTTGTTTTAAAACTGTAGAGTCTTGCGCATGGGTTTAATGCGTTGTGCCATGTAACTACCAGATTGCATTTCTTAAATTATCTACTCAGTTGAGTATACTTTAGAGATACAAAGTAATTGTCAACAGATTTAGACGTAAAAGGATAGTTCACCCAAAATGAACATTCTGTCATCATTTACTCACCCTCATGTTGTTCCAAACCTGTAGGCCTACATATGTTTCTTTCTTTTGTTGAACATAAAGGAATATGTTCTTAAAGATGCTTTATATTATTTAAATATTTTTTATTATTTAATATAATTTAAAAAATACAATGGAAGTCAGTGGAGACCCACAACTGTTTGGTTATCAACATTCTTCAGAACATCTTTTGTGTTCAACAAAAGAAAGAAACTCATATTTAAGCCTACAGGTTTCGAACAACATGAGGGTGAGTAAATGATGACAAAATGTTCATTTTGGGTGAACTATCCTTTTACGTCTAAATCTGTTGACAATTACTTTGTATCTCTAAAGTATACTCAACTGAGTAGATAATTTAAGAAATGCAATCTGGTAGTTACATGGCACAACGCATTAAACCCATGCGCAAGACTCTACAGTTTTAAAACAAAGTTTTGGTTCAATGACTCATTAAGGCAATGGCGTTTTGCCACTTATCAGTTTTAATTGTCTATTTAAATTTATAATTGCATATCTCTACAGACTATTAAACATTTTTACATTTAAAACATTTATCTCATCGCCGAACTTTACCTTTAAAAACAAATTAACAAAATAAAACATGTGACTTGTCTGTATTAAGTTTTGAAAACAGAATTGGATCAAACATTTGTCCAGGAAAGTGTCAGCATAATGTCCATCCCCTTTCATATTGTCAAACAGGTTCGTCCAAAACTGGATGCACTGACTTCTAAGTGTAAGCCACCATCTCTCAATCCGTTGATTGCTGGTGCTTGGCCCAAAACTGACGCAAGCAGAGTCGGGATGCGTTCCATGATGCAGAAATTTCTGCATCTCTGCAACATTGACATGTGCCGAGATCCAATCTCATCATATTAGGGCAGGCCTCCGCCTCTATGACAGCTGTCATAAAGTACCCAGCAATAACCTGAGGATCATTTGCCCCGTTTCCACCGCAGGAACTTTACCCAGGAACTAGGGACTTTGGGCTGGTACTCTGTGTGTTTCCACCGCAGGAACCAGGAACTAAAGAAAGTTCTGGGTAAAAAAATGCCCCTCAGAAAGTCCCTGTTGGTGAGGTGGTACTTTTTCAAAGTTCCGGAACTTTTGGGGGCGGGACTTGGCCGCTAAACATTCTGATTGGTTGAGTTCACACAGCATTGGTTCAACCACCATTTATTCGGATCAACATTTTCAAAATATTACTGTTATTGTGTCATGAAATGTAATTTTAAAAGTATTTCCGGCGAGAATGTAGTTGTTTAAAACTCAAATCTGTGGTTTATTTATGAAGACAGCACCTATTTAAATATGTGTTTTGCCGATCTCAGAGACGGTGAACTCCACGCGATCAGCGGGAGCTCAGTGATCATGTATCCGCCGAGAAGCAGCCTCACCTCGGCTAGACCTTCTGATGTGTGCCGCTGGCTCTGATGTCTCTTTAGTGGTTAAACATAACATATAATTAGTTTTGGGTAAACCTAACAGGTTATCTTTGGTCTGTATTCAGTTGTTCTATATGTTAAAATGAAAATAAAAAAGGCTAATTTATATAATATTTTGTTTCATTGTAATGGCTGTATATATACACATATCCCTGAACTAAGCACATTTCTGCAGCTGTTATTATGTTTAAATGAAAACGAAAGTAGGCAGTGGTATTTGATATCCTATTTCGTTTTATTGTAAATATACAGAGAGGAAAATTGCAGTATCCAAGACGAGCTGACTGAAGTTATGAAGTACGCTGCTGTTTGCAGTATTACCGGATTCGCGTCGTCGCGGACATCACACTCCCCAGTCTAATCTAGTCTAATTGCCTAATCTTCCCGGTACTTTACACCGTGGTGGAAACGCAGAAAGCAACAGGTCTGGGGGGAAAAAAGTTCCTGGGAAAAAAAGTTCCTGGTACAAATGTTCCGGGTAATTTCGGTGGAAACGCGGCAATTGTTTGTTCTGTAAGCTTCATGCCACATAATTTTTATTGAAAACCCATCTATGCACCCACTTATACCAATTCCATATGGTTTTAATTTATCGTGTCCATCGATATGCCACACATAATTAGGTCCACGGCTGAAATACACTCGGCGGCGAAGTTGATTACTAGACGTAAGGGGAACTCCCTCGCCATCTAGCAACCGTAAAATTACCCGCACTGTCTCTCTGTGAGTGATAATTCCATTGAGCCAGCATTTCTGATGCATCCACCTGTAACAATGCGACTGTCCTGATGTTTGTAGTTGTTGCTGAATGAAAGCTGCCACATCAGCTTCATCGGTCTTCTTCTTCCTTCTCCAAAGCTGGTGTTTACTCAAAAGTCGCTCAAGGGTGCGATTGCTAAATTTGACTCCATGTACCTCTTTCAGTAGAGTTAGTATTTCACGATTTGTTAGTCCTCGTCTGAAATACTGCTCTAGTTGTTTAAAATCCATGGATCGCGCAGATGCCCAATGTTAGTAAGAATCAGCATAAGCAACAACCGACGCCTAGTCTGTAGGCGTAGTGCGAGCGCACAATGCGTCACAATACAGGTAGTTTATCATTATTATGATACGTTAAGTTAACTCATTATTACGAGATGTTATGTCATTATTTCGAGAAAGTTTCTCATTACTATGAGATGTTGAACTCATTATTTCGAGAAAGTTTCTCATTATTTTGAGATGTTAAGTCATTATTAGGAGAAAGTTTCTCATTATTTTGAGATGTTAAGTCATTATTAGGAGAAAGTTTCTCATTATTTTGAGATGTTAAGTCATTATTAGGAGAAAGTTTCTCATTATTTTGAGATGTTAAGTCATTATTATGAGAAAGTTTCTCAGTATTTTGAGATGTTAAGTCATTATTATGAGAAAGTTTCTCATTATTTTGAGATGTTAAGTCATTATTATGAGAAAGTTTCTCATTATTTTGAGATGTTAAGTCATTATTATGAGAAAGTTTCTCATTATTATGAGATGTTAAGTCATTATTATGAGAAAGTTTCTCATTATTTTGAGATGTTAAGTCATTATTATGAGAATGTTTCTCAATAATATGACTTAAAGAATCTTTTATTTTTTACTCAACATGGCGGAAACTGGCTTCCATAAGCCATAAAACTAACACCTAGTTTTTTGTCAGTTTTCTTTTAAAAACATTCAATTATGCTTAATAAACCAATAACGCACGTCGGAGTAAGGTCGACTTTTTAGTTTTTTAGTGTCAGGTAAGTTTTCAATCACATTTTCATCTTCAAACTGTCTTTTCAACTTGTGGCTGCTGGTTCAAATATAAATTCTAACTATTACCTTAAAATAACTAATGAATATATATGGTACATAATCAATTGTTTTATTTTTTAAAACCTTTTTTCCAGCCAACTACCCCCATGAAAAAAAAAATGATAGGACCTGTTTAATCTCATTTCACTGTGAAAAAGTTACTACAATCAACAGGTGTGGAAAAATGGTTCGAGAAAGACAAGTTCTCGTGTTGGTTGAAGCCGGTGCCTGGAATAGAAAAACTGCGTCGTTTGGAGATTTCTTTGTTACCCACCATTTCCTTCTGTGTGTAATGCATCTCACATTCACTGAACTTGTATTGTTTTGGAAGCAGACTCAGAAAAGGAAGATGGAAGTTAACAGGAAGTTTATTGACAACAGTGAGCGGTACAGAAAAAAGGTGAATGGAATGTTTCCACTTACAGGTGAGAGGACTGATGGATGATACGATGGGTGACAAGACAGATACAATGGAGAAGGAACAAGGACAAAGCTGGGCGATTGCTGGAAGAGGTAAGGTAATAAGAACGGACAATGAGCTGGGTTAAGGTGTGTGCATTTATGATGGAGGTGATGAGTGTGATGTTGAGGTGCAGGTGTGAGTAATCAGTATTCGGAAGAGGGAGTGCACTGTGGTTGGCTGGTGTGAGAACCTGGCAGATCTATAAACAAAAGAAATTGAATTTGAATCTAAAGTTGTTCCGTATTGTTAATATATTTTGACATACACACAGAATTGTCTCCCATGCACAGATCTTATAGGGTTAGTTCACCCGAAAATTCTGTCAGTAATTACTCACTCTCATGTTGTTCCAACCCCGTAAGACTTTCATTCATTAAGATATTTTTGATGAAATTTAAAATGTGTGCGTGAGAACTGAGAAGATGACGCTCACAATCATTTGATGGGAAAGTGAAAGGTAAGCCATTGAATTTGCGGCATTGGTAAGGCACTTTTATGTTTTCTTGTTGGTTCCTCACGATTCGGACATCCAGGAAATGCACACTTTAGAACCATTTTAAACACTACATCCAGACCCATCTGCGTGTGGCATCTTCTCAGTTACTCACGTCAGAGGCCCACACTGAAGAAAATTAATAGTTGAATAAAGTCGTTATTTATATATTTTTATTTTTTTGCGTACAAAAAGTATTCTCATTGCTTGATAAACTTCTAGTTGAGCCACTGTATTCACTTGGATTATTTTAATGATGTCTTTACTAACTTTTCTGGGCCAACAGAATCAAATTACCTAGAAGCCTATGAAGGAGTGAGGCAGCTCAAATTTCATCAAAAATATCTTAATCTGTGTTCAGAAGATGAACAAAAGTCTGACAGGATTGGAACAACATGAGCGTGAGTAATTACTGACAGAATTTTCATTTTTGCATTCACTTTAAGCATTACATTTAATGACTTTGGACAACTTGTGACTGGCACAAATGTAATTTCTAATTATCATCTTCTTTAATACAGACAAGAGAGCGTGTGAAACCATCAGCTGTTTGCTAGGTAAATAGTAAAGTCGTAGTGAATGCCATCAATAAACATATAATGATTATATGGTATGTACTGTATATCTCAATATATATATTTTTTTTGGTCCCTTGGTCCCCAGTCTGCCAGAAGGACCTGTCCAGTCAATACCAACATGAAAAAAAGTTTCTTGGACTGGAAGAAAGTGAGTTCTATTGGCAAGTACATTTACAAAGCAATGAATGTTTGTCTAGCAAATGTCAGTATAACTCCCCAAATTAAATATGATAAACATTAAAGGGATAACTAACTTACCAATTTATTTTTTTATATCTTCATCTACTGCTACTCGCACGTTTTTTCAGACTTTATGACTCTGTGGAACACAAAACGTGAACTTTGGAAGAATGTTCTGATTTGTTCTTTCCATGTAGTGAAATTTAACAGAGCCAATCTTTTTTTAAACAGTAAAAGGAATTAAAAAAAAATAACCATAAAATAGGGCCACATGACTCATGTACTGTTTTCCAGGTTGAAACAATACAATAGCTTTGGGTGAATAAAAACCCTTTCATGATTATCTATCTGGGTATCTCTCAATTCTTTATTATTAATGCATTTAAAGCCCTATTCGGACGGGATTAGTTTAACATAGGGACGTGGGGTAAAGCAATTTTTATCAGAGCTTCTCTGCGATTTTAGTCCCGTCCGAATGCTCCATGTCAGTAATCATTACGGACAATGTCAGTAAAGATTACGGCGACTTTTACCTTCTTTTAAAAGGTCCGGAGAAATTACCTCAGGTAATACTAGTCCCGTGTGAATAGACCATCTGAAAATATACACGGTAGTATTTCGTCATTTCCTGTAATTTTGCGCGGTTTTTTAAATATGGAAGTGCTTGAAGAAGCATTCACATGCTTTCTAGGCGGTGGAACAAATCAATGGCAAACCTCAAGTTTATCCTGCATACGACGACACAGACCATTAAAGAAAAGGTCACAAGCAGTTCTCAGAAGCACGGAACTTCTGTTTGTATTAGGTAAATTAATTTCCAATTACCAACAGAATCCAATCATCAGAATGTAATGAATTGCATTAATAAATCGTTTAACTGGACCCAAATCTTTGTTTATATATCTTTATTAATATTATATAATATATCTATCTATTATTATTATTATATAATGTATAAGGTAAGTGTGTGTGTGTTTTATATATATATATATATATATATATATAGTCAAACTTTAAAAAAAATCAGACACCACCATCAGGGGCGTCGCTAGGCACGTGCAAGTTTAAATTTTAACAATTTACTGTAATTGTTGGTGTATTCATTTAAATTGATTGAATGTGTACGCATTGCAGCGTAGTATTAACATTAGAAACACTTTTGCTGAGAACACAAAACTGACGGAGAAATCAATGTCGCACGCAACTGTGTGTTGCCAGGTCCGCGGCCTTCAGGCGAAGTTAATAATTGGGCTACTTTAAAACTACTTTTTGTGACTTGATTTTTTCAGTGGATTAAAGATGGAAGGATTACGCTCATTATTTGTTGGTATTTGGGCTGTGGGTGGCCATTGGGATGGTTTTGGGCTAGTTTTTAATGACCATTGGGCTGGTTTGGTTACGCGGATCTGGCAACCAAAGCCATGTTGCGTGTTTGCATGTGAAATCAGGAAGCAACGTAATGTCCACGTGACGACGAGGGAGGTGACTGTGCTGCGTAATCGTGTTACCCCTCCCACTTCTGATTGTTTTACTGAGACTTTCTAATCCAGTCCGAATAAGACATCAATATTACAGACGTCCTGTGGTAAAGTTACATTACTCCATCTACCCCTGTAAAACTAATCCCGTCCGAATAGGGTTTAAGATTGAGTTAAGTGTCTATAGCCCTATCCCTTTTTTGGTTAGATGTCTCTACTCAAACCTTCTCCATCTGTTTTGTCCTTTATTCCAACCCATTTTCTCTTTTGTGAAATGATGTATATATGAGACAAATACTTTTTGTTTTGTTTAACATTTCAAGAGTATAAGTAAAGGTCAATACACTCAGCTGATCATATAATGTACATTCTTTCTGCTTGGCTTTTGGAGCCCTAATAATTTATGGGTTATTTATGAAAACACTGGCTGAATGGACATCATTGCACTTGGACATGGTTACATGGCTACTCAATAGTACAGTTGAGTATTCCAGCAAGCTGTGTGTCAATGTGTGTATTCTTATGTAAGCTCATGCGTCCATTTGGGCTGAAGGTCAAGACAGAACCAAACCAAAGCAGGGCTGTAGCCTACTAGCCTATATTACAGACTTCATACTGACAACTACTGGCATGGATGCTGCATCACACGTTTTTAAACAAAAACGTTTTTGCTTTGAAATTAAAGTGTGGATTCATCATCCATGAGGAGTGGATATCATTTTAAACATTTTTACAGAACTGCTTATTTCTTTTGAATTTATTTTGTAGTTGTGACGAGTGGGGCGGGGCCGACGGACATGGGAGCGAGGCCGGTGGAGTGATTGGAGATGAGCTACACCTGTTCGACCCGCCGGTCTCGAGGCCCACGGAGGAGATGGAAGGATATAAAACTGGAGCGACGACAGTGAAGGACGAGAGAGGACCAGGCCTGGGCCTCGAGACCGGCGGGTCGAACAGGTGTAGCTCATCTCCAATCACTCCACCGGCCTCGCTCCCATGTCCCTCGGCCCCGCCCCACTCGTCACAGTAGTATGTAAGAATTTTCCATTTAAAAGAAAATAAACTTTTAGTTGTGTTTTTTAAGTAATGAAGTAATTCATTGTTAAGTAATGTGGTTGTAATCGTGTATAAATTGAGTATAAATTGAAAACGTATGTTTGGGCACTTGTTTACAGGTTATACACATTTTAGAGGAGGTAGCTGTGTATTTAAAGAGTAACTAAACCCTAAACCAACTTTTTTTAGTTAATGATCTATAAGAATGGGGCTTTATTAGTGCTGTTCATTGATTCGAGTAACTTTTTTGACATTTGAGTATAAAGTGTTATAATTCTACAATATATGGTGTAAAAACGTGTGAGTGCTGCCCTCTTCAGGTTGAACGGTGGCTACTGCAGTTGATTTTTCCTATTGGATGTTGCGGTGGCAAGTGACGTAAGCGGTGGCAGGTGACGTAAGCAGTTTCCAGCTCACCACGCTCCTTGGTACGAGCAACCACGCCCTTGGCAGTATAAAACCATCAAAATCACTGTAGTGAGTCAGGAGCTGGAATTGCAAGTATTGGTAACGACCAGGATAGACTATTATAGCATCTATTTAGCATAGCAATTATATAGTTATTTAGATCTTCAAGTTAGCATAGATTTATCTGCATTTAGTACAGTGGTCAGGATGGTACGGAGGTGTGTTGCTGGTTGCTACAGCACTGCTGGACTGCATAGTTTACCAGCAGACTTTAAAATTAAGCGCCAGTGGTTGCATGCATTTGGCCTGGAAGACCGCAAGTTCCCGCCTAGAGCTTGAGTGTGCAAACTGCGTTTTACACGGGATTGCTTCTTCAACGCAATGGAGGTGGAAATGGGCTTCTCCACACAGCTCGCGCTGAAAAGCGACGCGGTGCGGGAGTTAAGACCGCAGTTTGAGCCAACGGCTCGAATTGATATGAACAGACACCTCGACACCCTCCACTTCAGTGGGGGAGAAAAGTCCTCTACTTCAAATGATCGCTCTGTTGCAAAGCTACTTGAGTCATTACAGTCACTCTCCATTTTAGCGTCTCTGACAGCAGCTGTCAATCAATCCGTCACTGCGAGTCTCAGGATCACGCCGCACTCGCTCAGCCCCGCCCTAGGTTCGTCCCCTTTATCTCCGCTGTGATCTGCCCACTTTTCAGCATTTTTCAAATATTGTCAGTGGGTGGAGTCAGGCTCTGAGCAGGGGTTTAGTTACACTTTAAAGGTGCTCTAAGTCATGTTTATTTGTACAATGTTATTTTTGTATATAAATCATTATTATCCCTTACGAAAATTAACCATGGTTTTTTTGTAGTAACTATGGTTTAACTGCAAAAACCATAGATTAAACTATGGTTCATTTTGTAGTAACCATGGTTTTTTTGTAGTTACTATGGTTTTACTGCAAAAACCATAGTTAAACTATGGTTCATTTTGTAGTAACCATGGTTTTTTTGTAGTTACTATGGTTTTACTGCAAAAACCATAGTTAAACTATGGTTCATTTTGTAGTAACCATGGTTTTTTTGTAGTAACCATGGTTTAACCATGGTTTTTGTAGTAAAACCATAGTAACTACAAAATGAACCATGGTTTTTACAGTAACCATGATGAACCATGGTTTTACCACAGCATTTGCAGCAGAACCAACTATAAAATGAAGAATGCTTTTACTACAATAGATACTTACTCAGGATTTAGCTATTTCTTACTTTTAATAGAATAATCATAATTAATCTTATTATAATAGTTTGTGAAAATGAAACAATCATAAAATTTGGCAAATGTGCTTTTTTGTAAGTTGTTACAACAAATAACATTTATAAAACAGCTTTGAATAAGTTACATTTTATTAAAAGTTAAAAAAATAATTTAAACTGTAGCAATGCAAAATTACTTAATTTACTTAAAGTACTTAAATAAATGAAGACATTAAAAATCATACATATACATACATACGTGTATATATATATATATATATATATATATATATATATATATATATATATATATATATATATATATATATTGTGTAAAAGTATATATTGTGACAGTTCTACTAATGAGTTTGTCTGGTCATCTATTAATTATTTTTCATACACCCAAAATGTCATAACTATTTATCATTAAATATACATTTTTTAGCCTACTGAATTCTCAGCACATGTTTTATATTTGAATGTAAACATGGCAAATAAAATTAGCAATTGCAAATTGTGAGTTTTGAATTTAATCTAAGTCTTCATAAAAGTAAATAAGTTTTCATAAAATTACTAAATTAACAGGAAAAATATGGAATCTAGGGGTAACAAAAATAAATAAGAGCCAACAATATCTGAAAGGCATCTTTTTAGATAAAACGAAAATGCAGCCATATAAGATGCATGTTTTAAAATGAACAATCATGAATGAACAAAAAAAATTGTACACATTGATGTTTAAACTTCCCTGAAAATATTTCTAAATCATCTTGCAGCATGTCATTAATAAAACAAAAAAAATGTATGACCATTTTATTTAATCTCTTTATTCCTTTTTTTTTGTACAACACACATTTCTGTTATACACGTGCATTAAATTTTCTCATGACAAGAGTGTTGAACTGCTGGACTTGTCTGTTAAATAAATAAATAAATAATTGAATGGTTTACAATGTTTAACATTCATACATGTTCATCCAGCTAGTACATTGACATCTGATTTTCTTATGAAGGACATCAGTCACATCCATACTTGCCATTAAACTGTGTATTGTCTTTTAGCATCGAAAGCACTTACAACTGCATAAACTCTACTAGTGTGAATCTCATCACCATCAATCCACTGTAGTCCAGTCTCTTTTAAAACTTCCATCTACTTATAACATAGACATCTTATTGTCTTTTAACATTACTATATAGGACTACTTGTGTGTTTAATTATGGAGTACAATAGTTATGAATCATTGTGCAAACAGATTGTGTAGTTTACAATGTTTAAAAAAGACATTTTCTCCTGACACAAGAGTGTTGAACTCATAGAACTAGTCTGTTGAATAAAACTTAATTGCATGGTGTACAATGTAGCGTATAGATATTTAGATATAGATATTTTATCTAATAACACAAGTGGGTAAAGCTACCTATCTGTTCAGATGCTTGTAACAACACTAAACTAAGCTTTTAGTCTGTTTTCGATTGTGTTTACAATTGGGATCACATACTGCTTTTCCCTAATCAATGAAAACACATTTTTTTTTTAGTGATGAAACCGGAACCGCAATTGTTTCGAGACTCTCCGTTACCTCGGTCACAAAATCAATACTAAAGTTTAATTGTCTGTCTGTGAATGGCGCTTTTGTTTTTTTTTTGAGAGGACGACCCAGAATTAAAGGCATTGATGTGCAGGAACAATCACTAAATCCACAGTCACAATGACCCCTCAACAAAACTAAATGCTGAATACGCAAAAAGCTTCCATCCTGAAGCATCGCTGTAGAATTAATGCGCTTTCGCATTTTTGTGTATGTATCGGAAGTGTACAAAATGCCATTATGTAAAAATCTTTTGAAGAACTGTAATGGACGAAGTACGATAATGTGAAATGTTCGGTTAATAGCAGCAAGTTGGCTTGGTGACAGTGGTTGAAATTTTGGAGTGCCAAAGAGATGTAGATTGTTTAAAATGAGCAGTTTTTTTACCTGTCTCATTCCCGTAAGTCTCCTGCAGTAACGGAAAACAAGACTATTTTGCTCTGTTATTGTTTGTCTAAAGATGTAATGCCAAAGGAGAAATGTGCGGCAGATCTGTTCAGGAACACACTGGGTACCATGAAAATACAGCATGAGATTATGATTATTACTTTCAAATGCAAATGCTGATATACACCACAATGGACCCCATAACTTGACAGTATCAGCTAAATGTGTTAGCTGGTGAACATTAAAGCTGATGTGTTCCCTGCCATATAACGGTGCAACTTGTAATACAAATTTATGTAAAGCAAGATCAGCCTTTTGTATAGCTTGCCGTGAGATGTTATTCATAAGGAGCACATGCATAGCATAAACCAAAAGCAACCAGTGGTTTAGATACTGTGAGGGCAAGACACCTTGAAGAACAGCAAAGGAGTAGTAAAGCAGCCAATTCTTAAATTCCGAAGCTTTCCAAAATCTTATCTTGTCCAATGAAGAAGGAGTACGTGTGACTTCCTTGGGGGGCTTAAGTGACAGCAACCGACTACTAATGACTTGTTTTCTTGTTCCAATATACCATGGCTTGCAGTGATATGAGCTGTCAAACCCCAAAAAGGGTCATAAACTGACGAACAACACCTAATAGGACAGCATGCATGTACTCTGTGTGGTGAAGTGAGTGACTCGTTGCCACGTCACCCTCATTACATATATGGCCAATAGGGTTCTGTCCCTTGGGGTATATAGACTCTTTGGATGCTCCCTGGGATACGTCATTGAAAGCCCGCCCCTTTGTCATTCATTCCAAGAGACCGTGGAGGTATGTGTGTTAGCCGTGTAGCCGGTTGTTTTGATGTTAGTATTAAGGGATGTTTCATTGTGCCTTCATCTGTATCTGTTTAGTGTGACACTCGGCCATCGAGGCTATGCACGTTCTCGTGGCGACACTCACATTGTGGTAAGTTCTAATGTTAGTTTTTAACTTTGTGTAGTTTGTTTGTTTGAGCGACCTGCAATGCGTTTTAGTGTGGCGTGCCTTCGGTCTCCCATTGGTGTGACGTCTCCTCATAGCTGCGTCGGAGTATCAGCTGTTTATTGACTCACTAACATCAAATGACTGTCATATGATTTCCGTGTGCCTGTGATTGTTTGTGTGCGCGCGCCGAAATTGAATCAGGGTGAGTACATTTACGATCGTTTCTTTTAATCTGCAACTGTTTTTAATTAGATAGTTAATGAATATTTGTGTTTAGGAGTTCTCTTTTGCCCGTGTTAAAGCCAGGCTGAGCAGCTACTTTAGCAACTTGCTGTCAGCAATCCATGCTTCATTGAGCCACGTTTGCTGCTTTGTGGAAGCCGAATATCACTGCTGGACTCCACTTTATCTATTGCTCAGGCAATATGTTGTTTATGTTGTATGAATGTGGCTGGTTTTGTTACCAGTCCTTAGCCGCATGATCATCACTGTTAAATACCTGTGATTTATTACATGGAGTGATAATTAGCCTACCAAACTGGTCCCATCATTTGTGTAGGTTGGACTGATTGTGTGATTTTTGTGTTGTGACCGTTTGAATGGTTTATATTTATTTTCTTTGTCTTTATTATAGATGACCATTTATCTTATAACTTGATTTTTGTTTTCATTATTTGTCTCATTGTGATTTGGTTTATCTCTAATCATTTCTATATTTATTTCTTTTCTGTATTCTGCAGGAGCTGGGTTTTCCTGGAGGCAGGCTGGTGGTTTTAGCTGCAGGCCTTCACCCTAAGTAGGGGTTATAAGTGTGGTGTGACTTTTTTATCACTATTTTGTAGTGGAGTGATTCTTCAAAGCGTGTTTGATTGCCATATGCAGCTATAGCTAGCCTGCTTCTCTGTGGTCTCAGCCCCTGCAGTGATCATATTCTTTTTGTTTTGGTTGCCTTTTTGATTACGAAATGACACAATTGATTGTGTTATTTGTTTAATTGCTTTCTTTAATAAAAATTGCCTGTTTCAATGTGAACTCACGTCTCTTGCCTCTCCTGAGTAAACGGACTTGTGTCCTATTTATTAGATTATTTCCCCGGTAATTCGGGGTGGCGTAGTCACTACTAGACGGCCACGTATTGCTACATCTGGGACGAAACCAGTTATGATGTTAAAAAATGGCAGAAACAGAAGTGGGGATATTCCTTTTACTCCCCTCACAGGAGAGCCTTCTTGTGAGGCCTTGACTGCATCCTCTTCCCATTGTTGGGGTTGCCTTTTTTCTACAGGGGAATCATCATAAGGGTAGGTGTTCACAAAGCCATTTCCCTATTCTACACGCTCACCGGGGTGAAGACACCAGTCACATCCATACTTGCCATTAAACTGTGTGCTGTCTTTTAGCATTGGTCTTGCAACAGCATCACAAGCGCTTACAACTGCAAAGATTCTACTAGTGCGAATCTCATCACCATCAATCCACTGTAGTCCAGTCTCTTTTAAAACTTCCATCTCTTCAACAAATGGCTTTAAAAAGGTATCAATGACTGGCTTTGACTTGCCAAACCATAGTGATGACAGCAGGATATGTTCTTTTCTCATAGCTGGTGGCAGCTCATTGATAGTTACTTGTATTGGCCAGAGGGAACACTGAGATGATTCAAATACAGGAATTCCATCACAATTCCACAGTAAAGTCAAATCCCACGGGCCAGTTGTTTTGTTCTGAATGTGCTCTCTCATGACGTCACCATCAAAAATGTCACGTATTGTGTCATCCCATTCCCATTCAGCTTTGTTTATTAGCTGTTGGGAGTTCTTTTTCAGACTTTCAAGGACATCTTTCAATGAGGAAGACAATGGCAAATAGATCATGAATGATCCGCTTTTAAGGTTAGAGGCAATGTCAAAAGGAAGATCACAATGAGGACATTTGGTGAGTACTGTTACTTCCTTACAAATGTATCCTTTGCACGACTCACAATAAAAGTGAATTTCAAATTGATTTGTAATGGATAGAAAGTACTTATCAAATAGGTATTTTGTGGCTGGCAGAATACTAGGAAACAAGATGTGCAGTAGTGACAGGAAATCTTTCATACCCTCTCCACTTATTTTATGACGCAGGACAAATGTGAGAATCATTAAAATAGTCTCTGCCTTTGTGACATCACTTCCTGGATATATAGGTTCATCTCCATCATCCAAGTGCAAGGGATCCTAAAAAAAAAAGTTAAGCATTATCATGATTAAATTGTTTTAAGCCATGTGTGCAAACTTTCATGATTTTGGATGGAACAACCTCACAAAAAGAACTTAAACTGCAATAGGATCATTTCATGTCAAATCAACCAAATTTGAGAAACTTCCAAAGTTTAACAGTATTCTTATCGGTTCTTTTTGTTATTTTATTTAAAGAAATAATTAAGAACATTAACATGGCTTTATATTTTGAAAATAAATATCTACAGCAAAAGAAACAGTAATGTTTTAACATTGTTTGGCATTTTTTGTGTTTTATATAGACTACATAAGATAAGACACAATAAGCAAAGAACAAAAACAGAAAAAGAAAATAAATATAGAATAAAACAAAGATAGAAATTAAATAAACAGTGCTTTAATTTAAGGAAGTTCTACATACTGTTCAGTTAAGTAATATGACCTACAAAAGAAATTAATAAAGTTATTGTTAACACCTTACAATAAGGTTCATTTATTAAACATTAGTTAATACATTAACTAATATGAACTAATCATGACCATGACATATAACACATAACATTTGTTACTGTATTTGTTAATATTTAATGTTAGTTAATAGAAATACAGCTGTTCATTGTTAGTTCATGTTAGTTCACAGTGCATTAACTAACGTTAACAAGGTTTGAATAAAGTTACTATTTAATAAATTATTAGTATTAGTCAATGTTGAAATTAACATTAACAAAGATTAATAAATGCTGTATAAGTGCAGTTCATGATTAGTTCATGTTAACTAATGTAGTTAACTAATCTTAACTAATGAACCTTATTGTAAAGTCAAGTTATCAAATGTAAAATAACACTTCATAGTTTATTATAGATAGATTAATGCTTATTAAAGCTAAAGTTATTCATTCAAGAGTGATTTTCTCTTTGCCTTTAGTTGTTTGATTCACATTAATGGCTTAATCATCAGCATGTTTGTTAGATGCTACCACTTTAAGACGGAATGCAGATCTAATAATACACATATTTTCTCCCAACTATTAACTACAATTTAAGACATAAACTGTGTTTATATTGTGTGTGTATTTGATTGTTTAGACGCGCACATGAAACCCAAAATACAGTTTGCTTAGTTGCGGTCCGTTTCCGAGTGTGCACCGCCTTGGGAACGGGGCAACGTCTCTTGCACAGATTATGCTTTTAATAGCTCTTTTTATTATCAAACACGTCCTGCAATTTAGCAACAGCAGAGACTGTATTTTACAACAATCACCGATTGTGCTGATTCTGATGTTAAGTTTGGGTTTAGGGAGAAATGACAGCGTGCGATCACTGCAATGTGAAGGGAAGGAAGATGCACTAGACTGAATGCGGCTAGTTTTTAATAGTTTTACCTCAAATATCTTCTTATTATAATCCTAGGAAGCCGAAATCGAAAATAAAATTTGATTAATATCACAGGGCTAAAGTGTAACCAGTCGTTTGAATGTTTAGTTATCTCCATCATTGTCACTGTTAACAGGGACTTTCGCGCGAACGTTAGTTCCACCTATTTTCAGGGTTTCTGCAGGTATCTTCAAATCTAATTTAATGCTTTTTAATGCTATTTTTAACATTCTTAATGCCATACATGACCCATGACTAACCACAGATTTTATATATATATACACACACATATATACACATTACTTTTCTTTTTTAATACCCATGTCCCAAATTCTGATTTGCAACCATTCAGTTTGACGATGATGCAATGATGAAACTATATCACTCTGAACCGAATTAGAAATGGCTCAGGAGACTTTACATTATCAATAGCCAAATGGCAAAGGGGAAGTCGTGGCCTAATGGTTAGAGAGTCGGACTCCCAATTGAAAGGTTGTGAGTTCGAGTCCCGGGCCGGCAGGAATTGTGGGTGGGGGGAGTGCATGTACAGTTCTCTCTCCACCTTCAATAACATGACTTAGGTGCCCTTGAGCAAGGCATCGAACCCCCAACTGCTCCCCGGGCGCCGCAGCATAAATGGCTGCCCACTGCTCCGGGTGTGTGCTCACAGTGTGTGTGTGTGTTCACTGCTCTGTGTGTGTGCACTTTGGATGGGTTAAACGCAGAGCACAAATTCCGAGTATGGGTCACCATACTTGGCTGAATGTCACTTCACTTCAAATGCTGCTCAAATGTTGCTCGATTTTCCTACGGTATCTACACTTGTAGTGACTACAGCAGCAGCTGTCGTCATAGTTGTAGAAGTTGTTGAAGCTTTGTTGGCCACGCCAAAATAAATAGACATAGTTAATTGCAGTCTGTCTTTTACCCCTGATTTGTGGTTGTCAGATTGCATGTGATTTTACAGTGTTAATTTCCATTGTTCCCAGCTTAAATACCCTTTTACAAACGCAGCAAAATCCTTCTCCGTTTTGCCCAACGATTGGGCTGCAATCAAACTGTTCACCTTCCAGCCACTTCTTCTGGAATTTGCACTTTCCCATTTTTCTGCTTTTATTCCTGTCAGTCAGCCGCTTTCCAAAAACCCAGCATAATGGCAATTTTGCACCGGCCGGAAGCAATTACCAAACTGGTTCCGCATTTATCACACTAATGTACATATTTTGCAACAGCAAATCAAATTAATTAATTATGAAGGCTATATTCAAAATATATTGATAATACATTTTTCTTCAATACTATCCAGGGCTCCAGACTAACTTCTTTTTTTTTTACTAGGAACACTGTAGCCCCTTACTGAACATTTTTAGGAGCACAAGCAGAAAATTTAGAGGCACACCTTAAATCAACCTGCAACGCAGTTTTTCACATTTCCCCCCATTTTGACTTTATTACCAACAAGTGCCTTTTACAGACATTACAATGTGCAGTTTTATTTTAAGTTCACAGGCTCCAGACTAACATTTGAGGGCAGCAGCACCAGAGCCTAGGGCTGGGCGATATATCTGACGATATGATCATGCGCATCTAGTCAGTAAATCTGGTTCCCTGATTACCTCTAAATCGCCATCACCAGATTTACTGACTAGATGCGCATGATCATATCATCAGATATATCGCCCAGCCCTACCAGAGCAACTCAGATCTACAGACAGTATTTGGTAGCACTGGGGGGCTGAAGATAAAGCAATGAGCTTGAGTTGAGCTGTAGATCAAATTAACTTTATTATCATTCATAATGTCTTAATATTAATTCAAATCAAAACGAGTGAAAATGTAAATTAGGGAGTGGAAGTAGCTAATAAATGCTCCTCTGCAGCCACTGTTACGATTGTAATTTAATGTTTTATTTTTAAATAAGTGTGAGTTTTCACAGTTTTTTCGCCAGGGAACCCTCTGGTTGAGTTGACACGGAATGATCCAACACTTACTAGCTAATGACTACAAAATAAACACTTTACTAATTTCAAATTCAAACAAACCTTAGGTGCAGTCTGAGAATTTACATCACTGCTCCACTCAGCATTTTGTGGGTCATCCACTTCCTACAATAGAAAAAAACGAAACATTGCATTTTTTATTTTTAACTGCTACAGAATTGTATTTACGCTCACGGCCGTTTCACACCACAAGCGTGAACGTCGCGTCAGCTTCACGTCAGCATAACTACATCGTCACTGCAGCTGCAGACGCGCAAGGGTATTCACACTGGAAGCATTTGTACAGTGTCACAGCAGCGACTCCAAAGCTACATATAAGCCAGCATTTTTTTTTACAAAGACAACTAGAAATTTGTTTTTAGAAGCTGGTCATTTATAAACTTGATAGTCTTGAAAGTTTGTTAAGATGGGGAGGTGTACAACATTCCCATGTAAATAGTAAACAACAAAAACAACCAAGAAAACCGCTCCGATCTTGTCATTTCAGTCACTTCGATATGTTTACAAGATGGCAAACTCCACAGATAAAAACTCGGGTTTAATTTGGGTAGTGACAATGTTAAATAAATTATAAGATACATGTATATTTCATATTTTGTGACTTGTTCACTCTAGTTTTTGTGTGTGTATATATATATATATATATATATATATATATATATATATATATATATATATATATATATTTATTAGGGATGCACCGAAATGAAAATTCTTGGCCGAAACCGAAAAAGAGAAAACCAAGGCCGAAAACCGAAACACCGAAAGAAATTATGCCAATTATTAGTACCATTGCATTTATTGCTATGACTGTGTACTAACTTTACTAAAATGAAGACATTGCAATTGCATAAATTAATATTAAAGTTTCAAAGATAATTACAATTACATAAATTATAAAAAACAAAAATACATAATTACAAATTATGCAAATATTTATTAAGCACATTGCAACAATGCACAGTATAAAATAAAATTAAAACTAAAAATGTATCCCACTCATGTGTATATTAAATAATAATGTACAGGCCTACTAGCCTGCAGACAGATTTTAAAATGAACTGTTCTCTCATAAAAACAAAGTGCATTTAGGTCAAGTGCATTTGAAATTGTTCTCTGTAGGACTAGAAAGTGCATTACTTCTCCAGTATACGCAAGAGGGTTATCACTTCTGGGGATGGAGAGTTCAGACAGATAACCATCTAGCTGTTGAGCAGTTGAGCTTGTCATCTACCTGACATTTGAGAAATATTTGTAGAGTGTATTTAAATAGGGCCAGGGCATAAATAAACATTTTTATCAAATTAAAGCAGAAATCTAGCAAAAAATCAAGCAGAAATATGGCTACAATCTGATATTATATATATATATATATATATATATATATATATATATATATATATATATATATATATATATATATATGTGTGTGTGTGTGTGTATATATAATATGTCACATAGTAGCCTAAGAACAAAATAGCCAACGTATTATTATTATTTGAGGCACTTTCTTGCAGAATTCCACTGAACACATCAGACAACGAGGGTGCAAGCGCCTCATCTGGTGCACAGACGAGTCTTTTTTTCTGCGCTCTGATCTGTCTCCTGTGCTTGGCGCTTCTCCGTCTCCACGCGGGTTCTCCGCATCCAGCGCGGCCTGGATCATTTCTCGTGCGAGCTGCCTTATTTCCGCATCCAAGTAATGGTCTTTATAACATGGATCAAGCACATTCGCGATGAAGTGCAGATGATCCGAAAAGATCTCAGTGAGACGTGTGCTAACAGACTCTATAAGACTGTACTTTTCTTTGTTTTCACTTCGTGGTCCGTTTCAATCTCTTTAGGAGACGCTTTAGTGCTGCGAATAAAGGAATAAGAATAGAGAGAATGTTCTCACTGGTGTGAAGTGAATGTCGCGGGGAGCTCGTGGTCTGCGCTATGCAGGTGCACGTGCAGGTCGCGGTTTCTGTTTGTGTCATCACAACATTTCTGCCTGTTGTTTCGGTGATAAAAGTCTTTCGGCCGAAAACCAAAAATGCACTTTTGGGCCATTTTCGACCGAAAATTTTCGGTGGCCGAATATTCGGTGCATCCCTAATATTTATGTGTGTATATTCTGTTTGGGTGAAAGTATGGTATGTGTCTGTATGTGTGTATATATATTTATATATATATGTATTATATACACACACACACACACACACCATACTTTCACCCAAACAGAATAATTTAACAAGTTTTAATGGGTAAATAAATATATTTGATTCTTCATTTTCTTTTTGGACATTCTCCAGTTCTTGTTAAAACACACTAGACATGCTTATTCTGTGCATTTTGGGCACATTTTTGTGTGAAATCATATTTATTTTGTCCATCATAAATTGTGCTTTCACTCTGAGCGTGAGCAGCGCAGCAAAAATAGACTCGGCGCCGAAACCCTCGCTTCACTGCTGTTTACGCGACGCTCCTGTTTGACGCTCAAGCGCTGCTCCTGCTGCTCGTGTGAATGCACTCATTAGTTAACATGCACGATGGAAAAAATATGGGCTGCTCGCGCTTGTGGTGTGAAACGTGTTTTATTATTTTGAGTTGCAATTCGAATTTCTTTTTTATGTTTTCACAAAAGATTCTATCACCATCTTTTCACTCTGATTTTGAACAGTGTGGGAAAACAAACTGTAATAAACCTTTTTTCTTTTGACATAAATGCTTTGTTATTAATATATAGCATATACTACACTTAGCCCAAAAGATTACAGTGCAAAATTAACATCAAAATGAGATTATTTTTTCAGTTTGTCAAAAATCACGTTAACTTTATAATTTCCTGAGATGTTGGCCAGCAACACAAAATTTTAATGTCAAATGGAAAACTATCATTTAATTTTTGGAACTCATACTTGACAGCTCAATGTCACTGTAGCTTCAATCATATGACAGAAAGAAGCATTAATCTGAATAACTAACTAAATTAATTAAATAGAGCAAGCTCTTGTAAACTTGATAATCTTTTTGTAATATCCTTTTGTGTTCCATTGATGATAAAAATGAACAATATGAGGTTGAATAATAGATATTTAATTTCTGGGTAAACACTTCATTCTACACACCTCAGATTCCTCATCTGAACTGTTAGTCCTCTCATGGTCAAAATAATTATTGCTTTCCTGTAAAACACAACACAGAAGTCAATATGTCAATAACACGCAGAAAACGTGAGACGAAAATAAAAGTGAAGTGTGCAATGTCTGTACCACAAGTATGACATAATATGGAATTGCAAAAGCAAAAGTTTTATCAGTCAGACTTTCTAAAATAGTCTAAAATAGTTTCTAAAATCAGATAGAAATACCAATTGTCGCTGTATGTCCTGCAGAGATTAGCTTGAATCCTAATCAAACATTATAATAAACTAAAGTGTAATATATAACTATTTTAGCTTACCTCTGGTTCAGCTTCTGGATATTCATTCACATCTTCAATCTCTGCTGAATCTGTGTATTGCTACACATCACATTACAAATTTATTCACATTAGTTATTATTTGGCTGAGATTTTAGGACCTTTTATTATAGACAAAAATACACTTAAATCAAATTACATTTAATACTGACCTCATGTTCAGTTTCTGGAAGTACCTCAAAATTTTCTGAATTGGCTGGTTCCTAAAAAAATATTGTATTACAGAAGTATTTATCTATCATGCCATTGCTTGGAAAAATGATTCAAAGACCACATACTTGACTCTTTAAAATGTACATTATAACATTAACAGGTGTTTCTGTTTATTTGCCTTAAAAGTAAATTTTACTAAAATCAAAAACTTTTTTAGTTTAGTAACTTCTTACATAAATTAAATCACACAAACCTGAGATTCCATTTCAGAACATATGTCGCCATGTATTGTTTGGGCATCTTTTGCCTAAATGTTTTAAGATATAAATTGATAAGTGTTTGTCCACCATCACATTGTAAAACAAGAAAACTGATAGGCTACTTATGCACTGATGAAAAAAATATTAAAAGCATAAGTTAGCATGAAAATGAAGTTGCGACTGACTTCATGTGGTGCTTGATGTCCAGCTGCCTCTCTCTGGACATAACAGTTACTGGGTAAAGCTTAATTATGTTTATGGACAGAGTTTGGGAGACTTTATAAGCTCCACTCATTACATACATAAATTGGCTGTTTTATTGGATTGTGAAAACTATTTTCATATTGAAAATAGTTTTACAAAAATAAACAAACAGATAAATTGTTTACAGTAACATTTAAAAAATTATATGATAAATTTTGATTTTTTTTTGCTGACTCAAAAATATAGCTCATGAAATCAACCACAAAACATTTTTATTGAGTCATACACATTGTATTTTAGCAACTGATGATTTCCGTGGATATCAATGTAACCTAATGCCTCTCTACATGAATTACTGCAACCTGCGCCTTTTGGTAGTTGCAGGCATCTCGGTCTCCACGTCCAAAAGATACTTCTTGTATGGGCCTCGCTGCGCCATTATCAGGTCGATTTGATTCAACAACTGTTTAACATTTTCTAAACAAATATGTAAAGAAAGATTAGGTACAGACGTATCGCTGCTAAACGGAAAAAAACTTGATAGCAGCCACTACCGGGCTCACAGTTCAAAATGAAAAGGGCGCGAAATACGTGTATAGCCTACGGTCCGTGTATATTTTGCTCATTTGATTTTCTATTTTAAAATAAATAAAGATAAATGAGAAACGGTTTGATTTTCGTTTTTTTTCGTTTTGTTTTGAAAAGGGTTTCAGCGCCGCCCACACATTCAAACAAATATTAAAGCATAATCTCATTTTTTACCCACAAACAAAAATACGAAAAATCCAGCCACATTTTCGTTTTGCATTGCTTAAACAAAACGAAAAAACAAAAATCAAATCGTTTCTCATTTATCTTTATTTATTTTTAAATAGAAAATCAAATGACCAAAAGATACATGGACCGTAGCTATACGTACCACTTACTGGCGTGTATGCGTACTCGCGTGACGTCGCGTGCGTCAGCTCAGAAGTAAATGGACGGTTACAGTACAGTTTAAATTGTGGTTCCAGTTCCAGCTTGCTTAAGCTTAGCCTTTATTCAGATTAATTTGTGGGAAAATGGATGTCGAATTTCCACTGCCTTTTTTCATTTTTTGAAGAGGACTCGTTTGCTGTAGGGGACCTCAAGTGGGTAAACCTGAGTGGTTTAAAATTCTTTTAAAATGTTTATTTTGCTCATATTTTGATCCCAGGACGGTCGACGTTATTCACTCACATTTTCATTTTTTTTGTCATAAAACTAAGAGTGTAAGTAACGTTACATAATTTCATATTGTAGGTATGTTTTTATCTGCTTAAAAAAACGGTGCTTTTGCAAAATAAAAATACAACTTTCGCCCTGAGGCGTCAAAAATGGACCTAAACTAAGCGAGTGACGTCACACAGGCACGATAAATACATCTAATAGCGTGAAAAGCTTTTAAGTGGATAAATTCAAATGAAAAATATTTTACTTTTTTGGTGTTTTTATGCAATCAAACAAACTGTGCAGTTTTATCAAGCCCACACAGATTCTGCTCTACTGTCAAATGCTTAAAAAAATTAAACCGCTTTTAGTAGAGGTTTAAATGTAATTTTGCACAAATTTATTTTCCAAACAGCTGATAAGCACAGTCTGATCAAATTAAGAGATCAGCTTATAAAGGGCTATGAAAGCGAAGAGGACTGTGGTCGTGGAAAAAGGAAGAGAAAAGCTCTTTGAATCTCTTCTGATGATGAAGAGCCTGCGGAGAAGGACATAATTAAGAAAAAGGTATGTAGCATGTGTTTAAAATAGTTTGCAATTAAATTTATATAATTTAACCTGTAATATTGTAACTCTGCTAAGAAAAATTATATACTGTGATCTTCTACACTTTTTAGCCTGAAAAGAGGCCTAGTCTCTTATCAAAACTGCTGGAAAAGCGCAAGGAGCAGTTAATTGTAAGTGAATGCATCATGATTTAGTGCATGATTATATATAATGTTAGCTGTAAATGGGTACATACATTGCAACAGTTTGTACTACCAATATTATATGTGTATAGGGCAGTACAGCTGTACAGGAATGCACAAATTGCTGTGCCTTGAAAGAAAAAATAAAGCAGCTGGAAGAAGACAACAGAAGAGTAGTTCTTTACTTGGACACCATAAATGGTAAACAACATTTCAGGCCTTCTTTGTAGTCTATGTAAAGATAGTGCATTGTTATAATTGATAGAGATTTATAGGGGCTCTTTACATCTGGCCACTTCATGTGTTTAATCTATTCGATCATGAAAAGATCAGGTGTAAATGCTCTCCATAACGCATTCGAGGCAGATTTAAATCCAATCGCTCAAACCACTTCAGGAGGGGGTCTGGGCCACTTTCCAGAGAAAACTGGTGTAAATGCATCTGGTTTAAAAATAAATGTGTAAGAGCGTGTTATAAGCTATATGTCATGTAATAAAGCACAATTTATGAATCACTGTTTCAGAGTTGAAGAGCATGGAGTGTGCGCTGAAAGGGGGCTTAGAAGAAAGAAGTGCCCCTTTAAAGCATCAAAAACCAGCCATATTTGCACATCCACACTCATCGCAAGACAACCAGGTGGACCCCCTTGAGGATGATGTAAGTTTAGTTGTTGTTTTTAAGCACAATTGGTTGATAAAATAAAATTGTAAAAGCTGGGTAAATTTCTTACTATTTTGTCATAAGGATTTAAATATTTTGACATAAATTGAATCTTTTATTAACTAAAAATGTGGGCAGGTACTCTTTAAAAAAAAACACTTGGTAACACTTTATTTTGATAGTCCACTTTAGACATTCTACTAGCAGTAAGTAACTTTGCAACTACATGTCAACTAGCAGTTAGTAGAGTATTAGTAGACTGTCTGCTTAATATCTTCTAACACTTTCTTTGTCAACTTATTGTCAACTTATTGTCAACTTATACTAAGCCTAAACCTACCCCTAACACTAACCCTAAACCTACCCAGACAGTCTACTCTGAGAGTTAGTAGACATGTAGTTGCAAATTTCTGAGATTTAGTTGAGATGTAGTTGACATGTAGTTACAAAGTTACTTATAGTCAGTAGAATGTCTAAAGTGGACTATCGAAATAAAGTGTAACCAAACACTTAACTTAGGCCTTGAACAGAGACACATGTAGCTGTATACGCAAACAATGTGTATTGTATCTGCTTTTCGTCAAGCCTGGTCCCAGAGTGGATACATCTGGAAACGACACCCCTGGGGGTTTTTTAGATCAAGGGGGAAAAAAGATTGGATAGGGAAAGCTCTGGCTTCATGTGGACATGGCCTGAGTTACAAAGAACCAACACTCTGCTTTCAGTAGCCAAAGATATTTATTGACTTGCAACATTTCGAAAGGTCTTCATCTGGCAAATAACATGGATAGTTTCAACCTATATATCAACATAATAAACAATCACACCTGATCTAATTAATTTATTATTCAATAATGGCTGGGTTTGTATATTTCGTTTTTTTTTGTTTTTTTTTAAAAGGGACAGTGTACATTAATCAATATTCATGAATGTAAATGTACCCAAATTAGCCCGAAGGGTATTTTTCATCGGTAGTCCCTTTGCCAGATGTAATTAGGTATCATACGCATGCAAAAAGTGCGTATCATATGTACGCTAAAAATTGTTTATTGGATGCACCTAAAAGGTCATTTATGCATATAAACACATTCTCTGCTCCCTTTCTGAATACAGTTTAATCCAGTTAATATAATTTATTCATCATGCTGATAAGATTATGTGTAGTCCTAATTTTCGAATGCGTTAAGAACATTTATATAATTCATAAATGGTTCTTAGGTTGTTTTATCTGTGTTGCCAGAATATGATGTGGAGTTTTCCAAAACGCAAAAACATTGTTATGTTGCCTATTCTTATTATAGAAGTTTGAGTGGAATTTTATTTACTGAATGATCGGTATTGGGAGCACAGTTGTTTTATTTACAGAACTACAGAATAGCACTCATCGGCCTTACATTTTCCCCAGAGATGTTATGATGTCCAGTTTTGTATTACTAGAAATAAATTATAGCTATTAAATATATTTCCATGTGTCACTTTTCACAGTTGCTGGTAGTTCATGCAGTAAATGGATTCAGGTGTTTGAAAAGCAAAAAGTGCTTCACGCTGGGTCTTGCTTTTTTTTCACTTGCACAATCACCCGAGTTATGTCCAAAAGAAATAGATATATCAGCAGAAATAGACAGTTGTCTCATTAACACGCATGCGCAGTGTTGCGCAGTGCAGCTTTCCCCATTTTTTTTTCAACACATTTGTTACAGTATTTTTTAATCTGATAAAAAATATAGCAGTTCATTGTTTGTTCAAGTTAGTTCACTTTGCATTAGGGCTGGACGATTAATCGAAAAGTAATCGAAACCGAAATTCAGAACCTCTAACCAACATAATTTTCCCATGTCGGTTATTTCGGGTTTTTAATCCTGTTAATACTTCCCCCTTAAAAGCAAACTACCGCGTATGTAGCCATATGACTCTGCCCCGTTCAGTCAGTGGCATAAAAGCAAAAGACGGAGGTGAACGCTGGTTCAACACATAGTGATGGCGCAGGAGCGGTGAGCCTTGCGTCTTCACTAAACTTTGTCAGTTGTATTTGTTTTATGGTTTGGAAATTCAAGCAATTAGACGATCGGATGTGTATTATTATATCGAGCTACCATGTTCGCGCAGCTGCATTGTGGCACGAACACTCATATAAACTCATATATAAAGATGTGAAGATCACGTGCACAGAGGAACGCAGAAACTAGTTGTCAGCGCTGTCCTGTGATTTATCACTGAAGTAGCTTAGAATCTCAAAACTTATTATAGCATATTTTTCTACTTTTGAAGGAACTAGGCTATTTCAGGGCTCTAGAGTGCAACCTAATTTCTCAATGGTGCGACTAAAAAAAATCAGAGGTCACACCAGTGTGACCAGCCATTCGAAGGAAAAAATAATTCTCCGCGACTCCGAAAGTCTCTCTGTGGTTCAACAACAGACATAGCTCTACATTTCAGCCTGAGCCCGACGGACCCCGACTTTTTTCTGCTTGTTTGTCGCGCTGGTGGAAACAACACGAAACCGTGCTTCTGCGACTGGACGGTGTTTAGTGTCCCGCAGCAACGGTATGGTGTGTGCTGTCAGCGTAGCTGAAAAGACGTTCAAATACACGCAATAAGCTCAAACTTGCCGCAAAGCACCGGCAAAAGTAAATACCATAAATGTGACAGGGGGAAATAGTAAGGAGATATTTGAATTATTTACTAATAAACTAGTGTTTTCTGAGTCTGTGTCTCAAGGATGAAGTTGCTGATCCGGACTCGCCATCTCCTCAGACGAGCATTAGAGAGAAGTGCATCTTTACGGATTATGATTAAAAGAAAGAGGTTTTGTTTTCGATTTGTTTTATTTCGTTAAGTAGTCATTTAAAGCTTTCTATAGATATATTAAGCATGTCTATAGATATATTTATAATTTAGGCAGTGTCTGTTTTTTTGTACTTATGTTAAAGACGAGACGCAGAAAGCTCATCGTGTTTGTTTTCTTTATTTTATAAAAGGACAACGTTTTGTTTATACTGTGAGTGCACACAAATAAAAGACCCTTTGCAGTTACAAATGATGTATTACTCTTACCTTTATGATCAAAAATGAAGGCGTATCCACTGAAAAAATGCAAGATCACGCTGGCATCTCCATGTCCAGAAGCGTCTTCGCACAAACTATTGGATATAGCGCACATTTATCTGGGTCTAACGTTTAAACATTGTTATATGCTTGAACTGTTTTATATCTATAGATTTTATTTTAGGCAGGTCATAATGATTTGAGAAGGCTAAATTGATCAAACATAGGCTCACTGTCTGCCGCTGGCCGCTTAGTCATTACTTAAAAAAAAAACTAAAAAAAAAATAAACTTTATATTTAACAAACAAAAATTTCTTCCTAACCTTTTTCTAAATTAACTTAATAATAAAAGAAATTAAATATAATCACTTTGCTATTACATACAAAACTGAACTATTGTAATAGCTGAGACAGTAGTATAAGCTGTTTAAGGACTGTTTAGCTGTTCAAATCAGACACTAGAGCATCCCTTCATTCAGACACAGTGAAGATCTGATAAGAATGTAGAGGGGGAAAGTCTGGAAGATTTTGCTGCTAGAGAGAGGGTGGCCAGCTGGTTTAGCCAAAGATCAAGAAGGCCAAACTACAGGAGCTGGTCATCCGAGGGGCATGTGACTGCAGTGGAGGATAGTCAATAAGACACTGAGCCATGAGATGTTCAGTTTGAAGCCCTTAAAACAGTTAATTTAGATTTTCTTTTTATTTCATTTATCTTGAGATGTTTTAAGTTTAAATTTCAGCTCAGTGAAGCACTTTAAGCACCAACACTTTTCCAGTAAGTTACCTTTCTTTGTAGAATTGTGCTTCAAATAAAGAACTTTATGTTGACCAGTTTTTAGTTAATCATTTACAAGTCAATATTGTCTATATGGACAGCGATTTAAAAAAGTGAACTTGTAATAATGAGGTGTTAAATGCGATGCGGTCGGAAATTTAGGTGCACCTAACTTTTGTGCTGGTGCACCTAAGAAGAAAAGTTAGGCGCACCAGTGCAACCAGTGCAAAAGGTTAGTCTAGAGGCCTGCTATTTACAACCCACAGCTTCACAATTAATATAGAGACGGTATGACTAATTCACACACGCAATCACTTGTACTGGTACTGTGCTAATTTATCTTTATCTGATCTTTATTTATCTCTTACACAGAGATCTGTAAGAAATGTTACGAAACATAGATAAGATAACTGCTGATAGTGAGCTATGATGTCAGATCGCTCTTTCAACAGGAAAAAATATCCCACCTTTAATAGTCAATCATATTTACAGTAAAAACCTTGTCAGTGAACTATGAGGGCAAAAAAACAAAACAGAAACAAAATAATCGTTCATTAATCGTAATCAAGGTAAAATATTCAATTAATTGAGGTTTTGATTTTAGGCCATAATCATTCAGCCCTACTTTGCATTAACTAATGTTAACGAATTCAACTTGATTTTGATAATAGATAAGTTAATGTTGAAATTAACATTAACGAAGATTAGTAAATGCTGTAGAAGTATTCTTCATTTTTAGTTCATGTTAACAAAAGTAGTTAACTAATGTTAACTAATGAAACCTTATTGTAAAGTGTTACCATTTTTTTTAAAATGTCATTTTGGATGTTCTACTATTATTTTATTATGTTTTAGGTGACCATTGCTGATGGCGTTACAGTTAACAAAATACAGCTTATGCGATGCAACCATCAGAGACCTTCAAAACTTGTGTGTGATCTGCTTGGGGTGATGTTCACAATGGAGGAGCTGTCAACACACTCCTTAACTGGATTAAAGGGAGGTGCATCAGAGAGTGTGAAACCTTGCTTGAATAAGAAGCATGTCAATGCCATTTTTGGTATGATACTTCATACATTATTTTGTATTCATTATATTGTGTACAGTTGTGTTAATTGTCACTAAATATCTCTCATTATAGTTTTTAATTGATTTTTAGAGTACACTTTAAAGAAGTTTCCATCTGCAAATATTAACGAGCTAAGAGTGGCAGCAAGAAATAAATTAAACAATGCAAGCAAGCTGTTCAAGAAAGGGTAGGTTAAGACAGCAATTTTTGATCTTGAGCAAGTGATAGAATATTGGCCTTCCTATGACTTGAGTTTGAGCTGGTTCTAGCTGTTTGGCTGAGCAATGGGAGACGAGGGTATAATTTCAAATCGCAAATATGTGTAGAAGAAAAAAACATATCAGAATGTCAGATTTTTTCAAGATATAAAGCAAAATTTGCCTGTGAATGCTTTATATAAATACAATATAGTTAGGTCAAAATCCCGGTGATCACTCATATCAATGTTATATATATCGTTATATCGTCCTGCCATATAACTAACACCTAGTTTTTTTGTCAGTTTTCTTTTAAAAACATCCAATTATGCTTAATAAACCAATAACGCACGCCGGAGTAAGGTCGACTTTTTAGTTTTGTGTCTCTTACTACAATTTTGTGCAGTATGTAAATGCATTAACCTGAGGAAAAAAAAAAATAGTTTTGTGACCTCTGCTTTATGCTGATGTATTGTGTGTTTGTGTATTTACAGATCTTACCAAATTCTGGATGAGGAGTAAAGGAAGGATGTTGGATACAATTTCTGACTTTTCTATAAATCTATTTTTAAAATACATTGTTTTATGAGTTATCTCTTTAGTGCATTAAATGTTATTACTTTGGACCCCAGTAAAAGACATTTTTTACTGTATCATTTACTGTATGTCCTTATAGGTTTATTAGTCAATTTGGGTTCATTTTCTGCCTTTTGATTTTATTGGTTTGTATCTGACAAATTATATGAATGAGAAATCATTAAATAACGTGACAAGACTAAAATACAGTAAGAATACACATCCAAATAAAAAAATAAAACTTATCTGGACCAAAATTTAAAAAAGTGTCTGGTTTTCAATCACATTTTCATCTTCAAACTGTCTTTTCAACTTGTGGCTGCTGGTTCAAATATAAATTCTAACTATTGCCTTAAAATAACATTAATGAATATATATGGTACATAATCAATTGTTTTTTTTCCCCCATGAAAAAAAAAATTATAGGACCTGAAGATGTGTTCTAGTTCAAATGCATTTGTGATAAGTAAATTTGTACAAAAAAAAAAAAGTTTTTTTAGTTTTACTTCCCAAATAAAATATGGATAAACATCTATATATGAAGTATTTGACTATGATCCCATGTCACACTTGGTGACATTATATAGTGAGATGATCTGCACTAAGCCAAATCGCAATGTTGATATGCTTTTCCTCGGAAGTCACGTTTAATTTCATCTCACTGAAAATGTTACTACATTCGACAGGTGTGGAAAAATGGCTCGAGAAGTAAGAGTTCTCGTGGTGGTTGAAGCCGGTGCCTGGAAATGTGAAACTGCGTCGTTTGGAGATTTCTTTGTTACCCACCATTTCCTTCTGTGTGTAATGCATCTCACATTCACTGAACTTGTATTGTTTTGGAAGCAGACTCAGGAAAGGAAGATGGAAGTTAACAGGAAGTTTATTGACAACAGTGAGCGGTACAGAAAAAAGCAGGTAAGTGAGATGCACAATGATAAATTGGAGAACTGGATTCTGGAGGTGAATGGAATGTTTTCACTTACAGGTGAGAGGACTGATGGATGATACGATGGGTGACAAGACAGATACAATGGAGAAGGAACAAGGACAAAGCTGGGCGATTGCTGGATGAGGTAAGGTAATGAGACCGGACAATGAGCTGGGGTAAGGTGTGTGTATTTATGATGTAGGTGATGAGTGTGATGATGAGGTGCAGGTGTGAGTAATCAGTATTCGGGAGAGGGAGTGCACTGTGATTGGCTGGTGTGAGAACCTGGCAGATCTATAAACAAAAGAAATTGAATTTGAATCTAAAATTGTTTTGTATTGTTAATATATTTTGACATCCACACAGAATTGTCTCCCATGCACAGATCTTACAGGGTTAGTTCACCCGAAAATTCTGTCAGTAATTAGTCACCCTCATGTTGTTCCAACCCTGTAAGACTTTCGTTCATCTTCGGAACACAAATTACGATATTTTTGATGAAATCCAAAACGCATGCGCGAGAACTGAGAAGATGAAGCTCACGATCATTTGATGGGAAAGTGAAATGTAAGCCATTCATTTTGCGGCATTGGTAAGGCACTTTTATGTTTTCTTGTTGGTTCCTCACAATTCGGACATCCAGGAAATGCACACTTTAGAACCATTTTAAACACTACATCCAGACCCATCTGCATGCGTCATCTTCTCAGTTCTCACGTATGCGTCGTGGCGCTCTCATGAACTCATGTCAGAGGCCCGAACTGAAGAAAATTAATAGTTGAATAAAGTCGTTATTTATATATTTTTATTTTTTGCGTACAAAAAGTATTCTCATTGCTTGATAAACTTCTAGTTGAGCCACTGTAGTAACTTGGACTATTTTAACCATGTCTTTACTAACTTTTCTGGGCCAACAGAATCAAATTACCTAGAAGCCTATGAAGGAGTGAGGCAGCTCTCAAATTTCATCAAAAATATCTTAATTTGTTACGGGGTTGTAACAACATGAGCGTGAGTAATTACTGATAGAATTTTCATTTTTTCGTAAACTAACCCTTTAAGCATTACATTTAATGATTTTGGACAACTTGCGACTGGCACAAATGTCATTTCTAATTATCATCTTCTTTAATACAGACAAGAGAGCGTGTGAAACCATCAGCTGTTTGCTAGGTAAATAGTAAAGTCGTAGTGAATGCCATCAATAAACGTATAATGATTATAACACTGTTAGCAATTGATGTAATTTTACAATACATTTTACAACAATACACTGTGTTCATGGTTTTTATTGTAAATGCAAACGCATGATGGGAAATTGAAGGACAGTCCTGTAATATTATTGCAACTACACTGTAGAAGCATTGTTTTACAGACACCACAAAGCATTGTGGGATAGCATTAAAACTGGTACTTTCATATTCTTTCTAACATAAAAAAGTCCAGGGTTTGCTTCAGTTGTGCTCTTGACCCTCAACTTTTGCTGAACTACTTTTTTCTGCATCAGTTGCAGTTGTTTTCAGAAAACATTTCTGCATATATAAAGCAGATCAGCAAGTCTGTTTTAATAGCAACCTACTGACTGCACTAAAATGGTTTAAGTGAACCAACTGATATAAAAATAAGTAATTTGAAACACTGTTGTGGTTCGTACACTGATGTTTAACAGTGTATAAATATTGTCTTTGCTAACTTTTTGTTTAAAACATGTTTTAGGTTATTTATAAACTCACAGACATCAACATTTGGCATATGAAACACAACAATGGTGACATGTTTCATGCCAGCATACAAAACATGTTCATGGCTCCCAGCATGCATTGCTGCAATTCTGTTTTTCGGGATTGTCACCACTGTTGAGGATTGTACGACAACAATACAAAATACAACATTTTATTGTATTAATGCTACTGTAATCACAGCAACACTGCTGTATAAACACAGAATTTTATTGTATTAAATCAACAGTATGTTTCTTGTATATTACTTGCTGTAAATTCACGGCAATTAGTCTCCAGGATTTTCCTGTAAAAATACAATACATTTTTAACAGTGTATGTACTCTATATCTCAATTTTTTTTTTTTGGTCCCCAGTCTGCTAAAAAGACCTGTCCAGTCTATACCAACATGAAAAAAAAAGAATTCTTGGACTGAAAGAAAGTGAGTTCTATTGGCAAGTACATTTACAATCCAATGAATGTTTGTCTAACAAATGTCAGTATAACTCCCCAAATTAAATATGATAAACATTAAATGGATAATTAACTTACCAAAAAAAAAAAAATCTTATGTCTGTCATCATCTACTCGCACGTTTTTTCAGACTTTATGACTCTGTGGAACACAAAACGTGAACTTTGGAAGAATGTTCTGATTTGTTCTTTCCATGTAGTGAAATATAACAGAGCCAGTCTTTTTTAAAATTGTAAAAGGAATAAAAAATAACCATAAAATAGGTCCACAAGACTCATGTACTGTTTTCCAGTTTGAAACAATACAATAGCTTTGGGTGAATAAAAACCCTTTCTTGATTATCTATCTGGGTATTTCTCAATTCCTTATTATTTATGCATTTAAGATTGAATTGAGTGTCTAGAGATCTATCCCTTTGTTGGTTAGATGTCTCTACTCAAACCAATACTTTCTCCATCTCTTTTGTCCTTTATTCCAACCCATTTTCTCTTTTGTGAAATTATGTATATATGAGACTTGTGCTTTTTGTTTTGTTTAACATTTCAAGAGTATACACTTTAAAGGAGAATACACTCAGCTGATCATATAATGTACATTCTTTCTGCTTGGCTTTTGGAGCCCTAATAATTTATGGGTTATTTATGAAAACACTGGCTGAATGGACATTATTGCACTTGGACATTGTTACATGGCTACTCAATAGTACAGTTGAGTATTCCAGCAAGCTGTGTGTTAATGTGGTGTGTATTCTTCTCATTTTAGCTCCTGCATCCATTTGGGCTGAAGGTCAAGACAGAACCAAACCAAAGCTGGACTGTAACCTACTGGCCTATATGACAGACTTCATACTGACAACTACTGGCATGGATGCTGCATCACATGTTTTTGAAACAAAGAATTTCAAGTGTGGAGTATTCATCCCCCATGAGGAGACTCTATGTCTTCATCTCTTGTGAGTGGATACCATTTTAAACATTCTTTTACAGAACTGCTCATTTCTTCTGAATTTATTTTGTAGTATGTAAGAATTTTCCATTTAAAAGAAAATAAACTTTTAGTTGTGTTTTTAAGTAATGAAGTAATTCATTGTTAAGTAATGGTGTTGTAATCCTGTTAATATACAGTATAAATTGCAAATGTATGCTTTGGCACATGTTTACAGGTTATAGACATTTTAGAGGAGGTAGCTGTGTATTTAAAGGTGCTCTTAGTCATGTTTATTTGTACAATGTTATTTTTGTATATAAATCATTATTACAGTAGAACAAATTGCTATTTTTTTATTTGTAAATGAGCAACTGAACCATTGCACAGCACCACTTTATCAGCAATAATTTTGTACAACTTTGTAGTTATGTCACCTAAGAACAAATGCAAGTTTATTTCCTTCAGATTATGTAATTTCTGTAATAAAATCTGTATCATGGGAACTTCTTTCTGTTGTTATATTGTAGATGTTTGTTGTAATTAAAATGACTTAAATGTAATTCAAGATAATTTAGTAAAACCATATGGCTACACTATAACCAATTTATGGTACATGATCCATGGTTTTAAAAACCATGGTTTGCTCCAAAGACCATGGTAACTATGGTTTTACTGTAGTATTACTACAATATAACTGTAGTAGAACCATGGAATCATAACCATGGTTTTTAAAAATAGGCCTACCAGTACTACAGTCATGCAAAACTATAGTTTTACTATATTATTACTACAATACAATTGAAGTAAAACCATGGTTTTTAAAAACCATGGTTCGCACCAAAATACCACGGTTACTACAGTCATAGTTAACTACAGTTTTACTATAGTAAAACCATGGTTAATTTTCGTAAGGGATAGTGGAACAATTTTTTTTATTTGTAAATTAGTAACTGAACCATTGCACAGCACCACTTTATCACCAATAATTTTGTGCAACTTTGTAGTTTATTGTTTTATGTCATAAGTGAGAACAAATGCAAATTTATATTTTCTTTCAGATTATGTAATTTCTGTTAATAAAGTCTGTATCATGGTAACTTCTTTCTGTTGTTATATTGTAGATGCTTGTTGTAACTAAATAGCTTAAATGTAATTCAAGAGAATTTAGTAAAACCATATGGCTACACTGTAAACAATTTATGGTACATGATCCATGGTTTTAAAAACTATGGTTTGCTCCAAAAGCCATGGTAACTATGGTTTTACTGTAGTATTACTACAATATAACTATAGTAGAACCATGGAATTATAACCAGGGTTTTTTAAAATACCAGTTACTACAGTCATGGAAAACTACAGTTTTACTATATTATTACTACAATATAACTGTAGTAGAACCATGGAATTATAACCAGGGTTTTTTAAAATATCAGTTACTACAGTCATGGAAAACTACAGTTTTACTATATTATTACTACAATATAACTGTAGTAAAACCATGGAATCATAACCAGGGTTTTTTAAAATACCAGTTACTATAGTCATGGAAAACTACAGTTTTACTATATTATTACTACAATATAAATGTAGTAAAACCATGGTTTTTAAAAACCATGGTTCGCACCAAAATACCACTGTTACCACAGTCATAGTTAACTTCAGTTTTACTATAGTAAAACCATGGTTAATTTTCGTAAGGGTAGGACCATATAGACACACGTCCTAGTCCATACAGATTTTTCCTGCTATATATACAGTGTTGAGAAGGTTACTTTGGAAATGTAATAGGTTACAGATTACAAGTTACCCTGCTTAAAATGTAATAGTAGTGTAACTTTTTCAATTACTTTATTAAAGTAATGTAACTAATTACTTTTGAGTACTTTTTGATTACTTTTCTAAATTTGTGAAAATTAAAGAATAGTAAATAAAAGCATATACATCAACTTAAATACAGTTATCTAATAAGCATGTGACGTATTCTGTGTACTAAACTCCTGAAACATTGGTGTTTTTTTTAACTGCTGTCTCTTTGTACATGATGATAGTTTTCTCAAAATAAGTAAAATGCACATTAAGTGACACAAAACAGTTCTAGAAATTATGTTTATGTGCTCGTGTACACCTATATTGAGATGGCAGAGGTTGAAAACACTGCGAGCTTCAGTAGGACTATGTGTAGTAAATGAAACCATGTCTTTGCCATTAATTTACAGGAGGGGCGGACTGGGAAAAAAATTCAGACTGGAAAATTCAAACTCATACAAACAAATTCATGGACAAAACAATTTTTTTGTATGGACCTGACATAAAAAAAGGTTTAAATCTTTAATTTAGGGACATGCAAAATAATTAAAAGTTCTCTCCTGAACTGCACCTTCACTTCCATTTTTCTCTTCAGTCTCTTTATTTTGCCCTGTTATCCATCCCTCTCGTAATACTCAAGATTGAACAAAACTATACTCTACAATACTACAATATCTTTATAGAAAAATCCTAATACTGTACACGAATCATGTTTTTCCCTTACAAAAATTAACCTTGCTTTTATTAGCCTATATAAAAGTAAAATAACCTTGTTTTGTTTTTGTTTTTTTTTTGCAAATGGATTTGTATTTATTTTTAAATAAATATATTTGTAAAATAATTTTACATTTTTGGTTACCACATTTAAACAATAGTAACCATTTTCTCTGGATTTATAGTTAAATATTAAAATGTACATTTTCGTAAGGGTTGTGTTGTCTGTCGTAGCTCCCCCTAAACCTATAAAGAAATCGACATTTTTTTCAGATAAATTCCCACTGTAACATTACAACAGATAATAATGATGTGCTTTAAATAATATTTTGAGTGATGACTGATGAGCAACGTGCTGCTGCTTGATTAAATAAATAAAAAAACAAAGACAAAAAAGCATCTTTACAGATGAAACTGACCTGAAACCCTGAACAGTAGTTCTGCTTCTCTGCTCCAGCAATCCACTCTATTCTCTCTCTCTCTGTCTCTCTCTCTCGCATTGATTACTCTGAGTCTGATCCAAACCGTTTGGCGGAGGCGCGGAGAGCGCGCAAGTCATGACTAGCACTTCATGACTTTTTAGAGATTTAATTATCAAATGAACTGATTTCCACAGACACGCAGAATGTGCAAGTCATATATTGCATTTTTGGGGCTTACTATTCACAGACACTAGTCGATGTCATGTTTTGATTCAAGTGTACTGACCTACTTTTGATTTAGTCATCCAAAATGTGGCATATTCCGTCCGCGTTAGGCATTCCGTTTTTATTCTACGAACCAGACTGTATTTCCGCATCCCGTAAATTATTAGGGCGGTATGTCTCAGAATAGTCAGTGCAATTTGGGAAAGAAATCAGTTAAATCTGTATGTGAATGTGTGTAAATATTCAAATGTAATCCCCTTTGTAATCGTTAAAAATTTCATAAGTAACTGTAATTTAATTACTCATTTTTTCGTAGTAACTGTAACTAATTACAGTTACAATAATTTTGTAATTAAATTACGTAACGCCGTTACATGTAACTAGTTACTCCCCAACACTGTATATATATATATATATATATATATATATATATATATATATACATTGCACCACTACTGTCAGTACATGCATGATACCTGAGGCTGGAGTCCATTTGAGTGTTACTAATTATTTTATTATTTGCTGCTGATGTTATCTTTCATGTGCCATGACTTGCCCTCATTAACTGTAACTTGCGTTTCTCATATCTGTGTCAGTTCAAGTCAAGATCAAGTCAAGTTGAGCTTTATTGTCACTCCGCTACATGCGTGGATATACAGTAGAACAAAATTTATTCTAGGAAAGGGTCCTTGTTTCAGGAGCTAGGGCTGTGGATGAGGTTTCGGTGGGGGGTTAGGTGATTGAAATTGAGTGCTTTCGCAGCCTAGGGGAAAAAGATGTTGAGCAGTCTTGCAGAGTGGACCCTGATGCTGTGGTGCCGTCTTTCTTGATGGCAAGAGCTGGAAGAGACTGTGGGAGGGATGGGGCGAGGTCCTTCATGATACAGTTGGCTATTCTGGAGCATTGTTTGCAACTGTGTTTACTGTCTGCTGGTGGGTCTTGCGGTCTGATGCACTACAGTTCCCATACCAGACAGTGATGCAGCTGGTCAGCACGCTCTCACTGGTGTCCCTATAGAATGTGGTGAGGATGGGTGGAAGGAAACTTGCTCTTTTAAGTCAGTGTAGGAAATGGAACCACTTTTGTGCCTTCTAGGATAATGACATGGTGTTGGTGGTCCAGGTGAGGTCTTCTGTTATGTGCAACCCCAGGAATTTAGCACTTCTTCTAAAGTCAATCATAAACTCTTTTTTTCTTACATTGCGGGACGGGTTGTTTGCATTACACCTACACCTTTCAACAAGTTGTGCCACAGCCTTTCTGTAGGGTGTTTCATTCATTTTGCTGATGAGACCTACCACAGTTGTGTCATCAGCAAACTTGATAATGTGGTTGGAGTTGAACTTGGCAAGTGCAGTCGCGGGTCAGCTGAGTGAAGAGAAAAATAAAAAAGTCAAGTCCTCAAAGAGGTAAAGTTAATGAGATAATTTGACACTGTTAATCACCAGATTCTCCTGTCCACCCTCAGAAAGATGGGCATCTCTGGAACTGCACTCCTGTGGGTTAAGTCCTACCTCTCTGACAGATCCTTCAGTGTGTCTTGGAGGGGTGATGTTTCAAAATCACACCACCTTGCTACTGGGGTTCCTCAAGGCCCAGTACTTGGACCACTTCTCTTCTCAATCTACATGACATCATTAGGATCTGTCATTCAGAAGCATGGCTTTTCTTATCACTGCTACGCTGATGACACCCAACTCTACCTCTCATTCCAACCAGATGACCCGACGGTAGCTGCTCGCATTTCAGCCTGTCTGAGTGACATCTCTAGCTGGATGAATGACCATCACCTTCAGCTTAACCTTACGAAGACAGAACTCCTGGTGATTCCAACTAACCCATTGCTTCATCACAACTTCTCTATACAGCTGGGCTCATCAACCATTACTCCTTCGAGGACAGCTAGAAACCTAGGAGTTTTGATGGATCATCAGTTAAGCTTCACAGACCACATTGCTACAACTACCCGGTCCTGCAGGTTTGCCTTGTACAACATTAGGAAGATTAGACCCTTCCTGTCAGAGCAAGCAACCCAACTTCTTGTCCAAGCGCTTGTTTTCTCCAGACTGGACTATTGTAATGCTCTCCTGGCGGGCCTTCCTGTATGTACTGTCAAGCCTCTGCAATTGATCCAGAATGCAGCAGCGAGGGTTATCTTCAATGAGCCAAAAAAAGCTCACGTTACTCCTCTCCTCATCAGGTTACACTGGCTACCAGTAGCTGCTCGCATCAAATTCAAGGTACTGATGCTAGCCTACAAGACGACCACTGGCACGGCACCAACTTACCTAAACTCATTGGTTAAATCTTATGTGCCCTCCAGAAGTTTGCGCTCTGCAAGTGATCGACGCCTTGTGGTACCATCCCAAAGAAGTTCAAAATCACTCTCACGGACCTTTTCCTGGACTGTGCCCAGCTGGTGGAATGACCTCCCAATCTCAATTCGTACAGCTGAGTCTTTACTTATTTTCAAGAAACGGCTAAAGACTCATCTTTTTCGCCTGCACTTAACCAACTAACACTAGCACTTTTCCTTTTCTTGTCTTTTAATTAAAAAAATAATAAAAATACTATGCGTTCTATACTAGACTAACTGAGACTTGTCATGGCACTTGTAGACTGTTTTTGTTCTCTTGTTGACCTGACTGCTTCTATTGTTCTCATTTGTAAGTCGCTTTGGATAAAAGCTTCTGCTAAAGGATTAAATGTAAATGTAATTAAGTGACTAATTAAATGAAGATTTGACATTAGTGATGAACACCTGCTGTTATTGAGATTTACAGAGGATCAGATGTTGAAGATAATTTTGATTTGTTAAAATTATGCCATCATCATGGAGATCAGTGTCTGCTTTAGTTGGGATCTTGACCCTTGATTTCCTTTGTGAGATCTATCTCTGTGGTAATGCATGTTCATTTGAAAAGCTGAGAAGAGATAGTCATCAGGAGCTGGCCTGATTACAAACAAAATAACTTTTGTTTGTACGTTTGAGTTTTGCCTAGCCAACCCTGAGAAACTACGTCATGCAAACACAGTGCTGCTCTAACAGTTATATTGAATAAATGTAAAACCTAACATAATGAACATAAAACTGTAACCTCCAGTGCTGTTTAGACACAAAGAGAAATCAAGAACCAGCATATGAATCTCAACAATGGTGACAATCAACAAAATGTTTCATGCTGCAATGCATTCTGGGTAACACCATAGTAAAAACTCCCATCATGCAATGGAGTATGAAACATTATTGTCACCACTGTTGAGGATTATACGATAAGTGTTCATGTCTAAAAGCCTGAGCAGATATCAATATCAAAGCGTTAGTAGCATATGTTTAGTGGGGCTTTTTGTTCTTCAGTTCAGTGATAGCTGTGTAGCATGTTTGCAGTTTTCCTCTTGAGTCTGTTCTGCCTTTGAAAAAATTTGCTCTGCAAGTACAGAAGTAGCAACAATTTCCAAGTATTTACAGCAAGTTTGCCTAAGCCTGGGAAAGTTTGATGATGCTCTTGCCACCAAACAAGTGAATCCTTGTCTCTGGGAATCAGTTTTTTTCCCGAGTAACAACGCATTTCAATTATTACGTCATTGGTAGCTGACCGGTGATGTTTGGAAGATGCAACTTGCATGTCAGAATCTGCCCATAAACCTACTTTTGTTGCAGCTGAGTCTGGGGCAAGTGCAGGACTCTGGGAGCTAGGCAATGAGGCAGAGCTAGAAGTTGGAGTGGGAGTGGACTCTACTGTCTGGTAGACTTCCTTCAGCTCAGAAGAAAGTCATTTTTTCATTCCCTCAGCAATGTTTTTGTCTTGAAATCCAAGGTGTTTAAACCTAGCCTCCAGAAATGTACTAGCAACTAGAGAGTGATTGGTCTCAATGACTGCAAATCTACGCTGGCATTACTGTGCCAGCTGTGTGGCAATGCTTACCGGCTCTTTGAAGAAGATACACAAGAGGAAGCACTTTGGAGACTGAAACATATTTTTCTTTTGATTCCTCCCTTGTCACTTCCTCAAAGGTCCTCAGTGCATCAACAATTAATGTACAGATTAATGCACAATTCACTCCTGCCTAGAAGACAGAGGCTTCATGTTGTTCATGCAGCCTGTCCAGCATGTAGAAAACTGAATTCCACTGGGTTTCTACAGACTGGATCAACATGTGTTCTGCTATTTTACTCTGCTGTTGAACAGCCCTAAACTTCTCTGTGGCCTTAGTGCTATGGTGAAAAAAATTACACAATTGTGCTGCATTTTCCCAGGAACTGAACCACTTCAGGGACAGCTTTTAGACTGTCCTTTACAACTAAATTCAGAGTGTGGGCAAAACAAGGATAATGCCTCCACCCAGCCTTGTGTACTGCAGCCACCATATTTGCCCCTTTGTCACAACTGCCATCACCTTAACAGTTAGGCCCCATTCATCTGTTATTCATTTAGGTTCTGAGCTGATATTATCAGCAGTATGCTGTCCATGCAAAATCATCATTTCCAAAACAAAATCTTTAGTTTGCCAATTCTCAATTTACATGACATGTGACAGTCAAGTACGCCTCTGTGGACACTGAAGTCCACATATCAGTGGTAAGTACAACACTTGGAGCATTTTGCAAAGTTGCTTTAACTTAGTCTTTGCACTTGTAGTGTGTGGGTGACATACAGATCACCCATTGGTTATGTTAAATTAGGAAGTGCGTATCACCCCAGTTGGGTGATGCGATCGGTTGTAATAGCCGCCCTATTGGTTTATTTCTGGCTCAACATGCTGCAGGAGAAAAGGTATGTGTAAGTGTTTGCGTTTGATCTGTTTGCTGGGGATATGACTATAAATATTATTTGTTGGCGCTGGTATAGGCTGGTAGCATGCGAATGAGTTGGACCACTTTGATGTGCCGATAGTTGGGGTTGGCCGGTTGTTTAATCAGGTGAGTGGTGTTCACATGGGTTCAGGGTTCATGTATGTGCGCATATAGTGTGTATCGTTGCAGCGTTCTGTGGCGTTGCCGCTAGTGGCAGCTGTACACCAGCTGCAGTTCATCTACAAAAGGGGAATCGTCGTCTGTGGCTGGGCATTACATCTGGCAGTAGTGCGAACAGCCCGGTTGGCGCTGTTGTCTCGCCCGGATTTTAAGTGTTTTTTTTTCTTTTCAGTCAACCTGAAAACGCGTTCAGTCAACGCGTTTCTTTGCAGGTCACCATGGTTAACAATGGAAGAACAATGATTTCAAGCATCATCCTCCTTTTAACATGTCAAGTCTGCCATTCTAACCCAATCAGCCTGACATAATGATCTTCAGCCTTGTGCTCGTCAACATTCTCACCTGAGTTTACAAGACGATTACTGAAATGATCTCAGCAGGTCCTTTAATGACAGCAATGAAATGCAGTGGAAAGGTTTTTTGGGATTAAGTTAATTTTCATGGCAAAGAAGGACTATTCAATTCATCTGATCACTCTTCATAACATTCTGGAGTATATGCAAATTGCTATTATAAAAACTTAAGCAGCAACTTTTCCGATTTCCAATATTTATGTAATTCTCAAAACTTTTGGCCACGACTGTATATATATATATATATATATATATATATATATATATATGATTATTATATGCTGGGTTTGGGGTGTGGAAATCCAGCTGATTATTCCATTTTGATTTAATTAATCCTTGCTTTGTATTATGTTGATCGTGACGTTGGTTATTGTATTGTTTGCTTACTTTTGTATTTCTATGTAGGAGCTGAGGGTCACTGAGGCGGGTGCTCTAGGGCTGTGGTAGTTGGGTCTCCCGTTCACTTAAGAGTGGTGTATTTCACCGGTGTGGTGTGGTGTGAGTATTGAGTGGAGTTTATTTTTGTTTTCTTTGGAGGTCACTTCAAGCCAGAGGTGCCCGAAGTAGATCTTCTTCAGCCCTGTATGGTTGTGCTGATGAAGGTGTTTGGAGTGTATGTTATTTTGATTTGTTTTGGGTTGAGATTTACCATTGCTGTCTTTTGACCTTTTTTTCTTTTTTGTGCTTTCTTTTTTCCAATTCTTGTGTGGTTCCATTACAATTGAGTATTCCGGTATTGGTCACATTTGGCGTAGTCGGCAGGGTTTTTGGCAGTTCTGACAGAGACGTGGGTTCTAGTATTTAGTGATAAAAGAAGGATTGGTTTGTCTAGTTTTTTTTTGCTGTTTTTTTTTTCTCTTGTTTTTTTTACAGGGGCGAGACGGCAGCGCTGTGCGGGTTGGACAGGGGATATTCGGTTCTTCTCCCTGATACTGGTTTTGCGGCACTCTGTGTTTTTTTTGTTTTTTTTGATGCAAGAGGAATTGCAAGAACTTCGAGGGCTTATTGCCCAGCTTAGAGCGGATAATGAGAAGTTACGACAGGAGCGAATGGTGGCTGTCGGGAACGGTGCTGCTAGTGGAGGGGACCCTGCACCCACCATTCCTCTTGAGCAGGGTGGTGCTAGTGCCCCAGTGACGGATCGTCTTGTTTTGGTACCAAGGGATAGGAGATGTCCAAAATTCAGTGGCAAGTCAGGCATAGGTATCGAGTGGACAGAAGAGGCCAAAGCTTGTATGCGTTCTAGATACCTTACCCCAGCTGATCAGCCCATCTAGAAGGGGAAGCTAGGGAGGAGATTCGGTATCATTCGGAGCAAGAACGTGGCGATCCTGATAAGATTATTGTCGTGCTACGCAAATTATATGGGTGTTCGACGTCATACATAGCCTTACAGGAGGCTTTCTTTTCCAGGATGCAGCAGGAAGGGGAAACTTTACTGGAGTTTTCTCTTGTTTTGCTTGGCCTCTTGGAACGAGTTAAGCAACGGTCTCCAAATGTATCGTCAAATGTGGATGTTTTGCTCCGAGACGAGTTTGTAGAGTGTGTAGCCGATAATTCCTTGCGTCGTGAACTCAAGCAGCTGGTGCGCCGACAAGCTACTATTAGTTTTTTTTGATGTCGGTGGGGAGGCTATTCGGTGGGAACGTGAAGGGATGCCAGGTGCAGTAAGGACTCGTAGTCAGTCTGTTCCATTGATTTATGGTACCCAGTATGGGGTTCAGGGGGAACTGCATGTGGACGTTAGTAGTCTCTCCCAAGGCTCTGAAATGAAAGAGTTAAGGGAGATGCTAAGGTTGCAACAAGAACAGATAACTCAGCTCGTTCAAACTGTGGCTCATTTACGTCGCCCTGAAATACGTGGTCATTCTCCTCATAGGGCACCAGTGATATGCCGAAGGTGTCAGAGACCTGGCCATTTTGCCAGGGAATGTGATGGGACGCAGATTCCCCATCGCACTAAGCCTCCCACTACTTTAGGCTTAACGGTAGTGCGGAATAGCCAGCCCCCTCCTTCTGGTCCATCGGGAAACTAATTCCCCCCGAGCCACAGAGTCATGGCTCGGGTGGGGTGTTTATCGGCTCAGAATTAAGCTGTCCTGTGTCAAGATCTCAACTAATTTCGTCATGCCCTTATCTCGTTGTTTCAATTGGAGGGGTTTCAATGTCGTGTCAAATAGATACGGGGTCTATGTTATCTACCATCACAGAAAGCTGTTTTCTGCAGCACTTTGAGCCATGGGGTAGAGAGAAGTTGCAGTCTTGTCAATGGCTGCAGCTTCGAGCAGCCAACGGCCTTCCAATTCCTTATATTGGGTATATGGAGTTGGAAATCGTATTATGTGGGCGATTGGTCTTGGGGTGCGGGGTTCTTGTTGTTCGAGATCCCCCTGATGGGTTACGTGACCAATCACCAGATGTTCTGGGGATGAATGTCCTAAGCCGGTGTTATCATGGGCTCTTCGGACAGCATGGCCCTGCCCTCTTTGATTTGCCTGAGGTGTCTGAAGCCCCTTGTTTCTTGTCACACGCATTGCAGGAGTGCCAGGCTGCCGCCGCCAATTGCGGGGCCGCCAATCATGTTGCTTACCTGGGGGTACTATGAAGTTTGTTCCAGCCACCTGTTCAGGCCAGTATGCTGACCAAGTGGTTTTTTTCGAGCCCCCTGAGTCTGGGCTTCCTGCGGGGCTGTTGGCTCCTTCATCCTTAGTACAGGTGGTGAGAGGGACGGTGTATGTGCCAGTAGTTAATGTTGATGTTGTCGATGTAATGCTTTATCCTCGTTCTGTTATAGGTACCTTGATTGGCGTTTATGTTGTGAGCTCGCCAGCGGGGATTACGGAGGTGCCATCGATGGTGGCTAATGTTAACTCGCAAGGTGTCGAGGATGGCTTGGGTATACAGGACCGGATAGAGGCAGTGGACTTATCCAGTTTGCCCGTTATGGAGCAAGGGCAAGTAACGGGCATTGCTCCACCGTTTTAGCTCTGTGTTCTCTAGCCATGATGGTGATCTAGGTTGTACTGATCTGATCGCGCACAAGATACCTCTCGAAGATGACACCCCGGTCCATCAACGTCATCACCGGGTTCCCTCAACGGAGTACGAGGTAGTCAAGTCTCATATTAATCAGCTGTTGGAAGCACGGGTTATAAGGGAAAACTGTAGTCCTTAAGCATCACCTATTGTACTGGTCAAAAAGAAAGATGGTAGTCTCCGCATGTGTGTGGACTACCGTCAGTTGAATGCAAAGACCAGAAAGGATGCTTTCCCTTTGCCCCGTATCGAGGAGACCCTAGATTCCTTGGCAGGGGCCTGTTGGTTTTCCACGCTGGACTTGGCAAGTGGGTACAATCAGGTCCCTGTCATGGAACGGGATCGTCCAAAGACTGCCTTTTGTACTCCATTTTGGATTATTAGAGTGGAACCGAATGCCCTTTGGTCTCTGTAACGCCCCGAGCACTTTTCAACGATTAATGGAGAGGTTGTTCGGGGACCAGCAGTATCAATCGTTGCTTCTGTATCTAGATGATGTGGTGGTGTTTTCCTCCTCCGTTGCCCAGCATGTAGAACGTCTGGAAGTGGTGTTAGGTCGGTTGAAACGTGAGGGGCTGAAGGTTAAGTTGTCAAAGTGTGCGTTCTTTCAGTGAGAGGTAAAGTATCTAGGGGATGTAATATCAGCCACAGGGGTTTCTACTGACCCAGATAAAATTGAGGCTGTGGCAAAGTGGCAGAGGCCAGGAACTGTGACCGAGCTGCGCCCATTCTTAGGTTTTGCCAGTTACTATCGCCGGTTTGTGGAGGGTTTTGCCAAGTTGGCAGCCCCTCTACATAGGCTGGTGGCGGAGTGTACTAGGGTGGGGCCTGGGAAGCGAGCGACGCAAAGGCTGAGCGAGGCATGGACCGAGCAGAGTCAGGCTAGTTTTGAGGGGTTAAAGCGTAAGCTTACTACAACTCCAGTGCTGGCTTATGCTGATTTTTCTCTCCCCTTTATCCTTGAGGTGGACGCTAGCCATGCGGGGTTGGGTGCAGTTTTATCTCAGGAACAGGAGGGGAGGGTACGACCAGTGGCTTATGCCAGCCGTAACCTTAGGCCCACTGAGCACAATATGAGCAATTATAGCTCTATGAAGTTGGAATTCCTTGCGCTCAAGTGGGCCATGGCTGAAAAATTTTGGGAAACCAGTCATGGTGGGTCATGGCTGAAAAATTTTGGGAAACCAGTGTGTAGTGTTCACCGACAACAACCCCCTCTGTCACCTTACTTCTGTTAAATTGGGGGCAACGGAACAGCGTTGGGCCGCTCAGTTGGCCTCGTTTGACTTTGAGGTTAGGTATCAATCTGGTCGCAGTAACCAGAATGCTGATGCACTTTCTAGGCAAAACCCGACGTGGAGTGTGGAAGGGGAACAGCTGACAATGGGGAGTTGTATCCCAGCACTAGTAAGAACTGCCACTAAGGTAGAGCTAACGGCACCCGCTTGCCTTGCCGCTATAACAGTTTTGCCAGGTTATGTGGCTACTGATTTACGTGCATTGCAAGAGGAGGATCCGGATATTCAAGTGGTGTTTAGGTGCTGGGGCCAAGAGGTACCATTGGCTGGAGAAGAGCAGCAACAGCTCTCTAGACCAAGTAAGATTCTATTGCGTCAGAAAGACCGACTAGTGAAGCAGAATGGGGTACTGTACCGTAGGTTGTTCCGCCCCGATGGAGGTGAGGAAAATTTAAAACTGGTTTTACCAGCCGCTTTAAGAGCTGAGGTCCTCATCCAGCTCCATCAGCAACATTGGCATCAGGGCGCTGCAGGCACAACGGAACTGGTACGCCAAAGATGCTACTGGCCATGTATGTCATCAGTGGTGGCGGAATGGTGTCGGCAATGTGAGCGCTGTCAGGTAGCTAAAGATACTCAGCCATTAGTGCGGGGGTTTATGGGTCATGTGTTGGCTGCAAGACCCAATGAAATGGTGGCCATTGATTTTACGGTGTTGGAACCAGCCCGTTCGGGACACGAAAGTGTCCTGGTCATGACCGATGTATTCAGTAAATACACTTTGGCCGTGCCTACAAGAAATCAGCGGGCAGAAACTGTAGCTCAGGTGCTGGCAGCTGAGTGGTTTTTTAGGTTTGGGGTGCCGGCTCAGATTCATTCCGGTCAGGGTCGGAACTTCGAGTCGGCTCTTATACGTCAGCTCTGTAGCCTTTATCAAGTTGAAAAATCTCGAACCACTCCAAATCACCCCGCTGGTAATGGTCAGTGCGAAAGATTTAATCGGACTCTTCATAACCTCTTGCGCACCTTGCCTATTTCAAGGAGGCGTGACTGGGTCTCTTGCTTGCCTCAGATGTTATTCTGTTATAATACCACCCCGCACCAGTCTACAGGCGTATCACCGCACTTCTTGATGTTTGGCCAGAAGCCACGTCTCCCGGTGGATTTTCTGTTGGGAAGGGTCCCAGAAGTCTCGGTAAGGGAAGTGCAGGAGTGGGTCTTAGAGCACCAGACTAGATTGCAGGTAGCTTTTGAGGGGGCCCGTGAATGGTTGCAGATCGAAGCAGGTAAACGCAAAGCTCAATATGACAAGCATGTCAAGGATGTCCCTTTGGGGGAGGGTCAATTGGTGTACCTCAGGGATTATAATCGGAGGGGTTGGCAGAAGATCCAGGACCATTGGAGTTCTGTAGTGTACCGTGTTATCCAGGCCCCCAGTGAAAATGGTCAGTTTATACCATTGCCCTAAGAGATGACCTCGGGAAGGTAAAACGGGTGCATCGGTCACTGTTGCAGGTTTGCGTGTGTAGGGATCCTCCTGTGGAAAATTCTTCTGATTCCTTTTCCAGTAGTCTCATGACAGAGTACGAGGAGCTGCCTGGGAATGAGGAGGAAGACTTAGGGTTGTTGTGTCGCATGCCCCACAGGTCAATGTAGCCCCGGTAGGCAGTGCTTCACCCCTTGAAGTGGGTGGAACAGTGCAAGAGGGCTTGACATCCTCGGGACTGGATGGAGCTGGTGTTACTACGGGGTTAGGCCTTCCAGTTGTACCGGCGACTGCATTGCCGAGTCAGAGTGCAGATAGAGAAGTGTGGCGTACTACACGAGCGACAGCGGGGCAGCATCCCAATCTTTATCGGCTCCCTAGGGCGGTGGTGGCGGACGCTGGGGCCCCTGGGGTTCTTGGGATTACAAGCAGTGTTTCCACCTTGTTTAGACCTTGGGATTAAAGGTTTTTCCTCACCGTCGGGTCGACGATGCAAAAGGTGGGGGAAGAATGTAGTGTGTGGGTGACGTACAGATCACCCATTGGTTATGTTAAATTAGGAAGTGCGTATTTAAATGGGTCGTGCCAGTTGGGTGATGCGATCGGTTGTAATACCCACCCTATTGGTTTGTTATTTCTGGCTCGACGTGCTGCAGGAGAAAAGTTATGTGTAAGTGTTTGCGTTTGATCTGTTTGCTGGGGATATGACTATAAATATTATTTGTTGGCGCTGGTATAGGCTGGTAGCATGCGAATGAGTTGGACGGTTGTTTAATCAGGTGAGTGGTGTTCACGTGGGTTCAGGGTTCACGTATGTGTGCTTATAGTGTGTATCGTTGCAGTGTTCTGTGGCGTTGCCGCTAGTGGCGGCTGTACACCAGCTGCAGTTCATCTACAAAAGGGGAATCGTCGTCTGTGGCTGGGCAGTACATCTGGCAGTAGCGCGAACAGCCCGGTCGGCGCTGTTGTCTCGCCCGGATTTTAAGTGGGGTTTTTTTTTGTTTTTTTCTTTTCTTTTCAGTCAACCTGGTTGGGGTTTGTTTGCCTAAAAATGCAATGGTGAATTTAATTGTCTAGTTCCTTATTTTTGCTTTCTGTTCTGTTATTTGCGTTTTTTTCATTTATCCGTTTTATTGAATAGTTTGATTTATTTTGATTATTATATAATATAAAATATTATATATATATATATATATATATATATATATATATATATGATTATTACAAGCTGGGTTTGGGGTGTGGAAGTCCAGCTGATTATTCCATCTTGATTTAATTAATCCTTGCTTTGTATTATGTTGATCGTGACGTTGGTTATTGTATTGTTTGCTTACTTTTGTATTTCTATGCAGGAGCTGAGGGTCACTGAGGCGGGTGCTCTAGGGCTGTGGTAGTTGGGTCTCCCGTTCACTTAAGAGTGGTGTATTTCACCGGTGTGGTGTGGTGTGAGTATTGAGTGGAGTTTATTTTTGTTTTCTTTGGAGGTCACTTCAAGCCAGAGGTGCCCGAAGTAGATGTCCTTCAGCCCTGTATGGTTGTGCTGATGAAGGTGTTTGGACTGTATGTTATTTTGATTTGTTTTGTGTTGTGATTTACCATTGCTATCTCTTGACCTTTTTTTCTTTTTGTGCTTTCTTTTTTTCTTTTTTCCAATTCTTGTGGCTTCCGTTACAATTGAGTATTCTGTATACTGCTCCTCTGAGGGGTGACTTTTATAATGTACTTGCAGTAGGTTGAGTAAAGTGTTTTTTTTAGAATCCATGACTCTGTCCAGTTATTTGCTGATATCGAACCTGTGTGTTTTGAGTACCTAAAAGCTGGTGGCTGTTAATATATTTTAAGGGTGCAAGTCCCTAGATGGCGTAGTCGACAACCAAAATTATATCAATAGCCTGATTATTTTTATAGTTTAGGCCGATTCCTGTCTTGCTGGTACGCGCATCAGTCACACACTCATCAAACATTTTAAAGAGATATGTTTCAGTCATTTTCATTCTGTTAGGGAGTTTGTATCTTGGGTCAAGAGCTTTTACAAATGCCTGGAATCCCTCATCTTCTACTACATATATAGGCTGGAGGTCCCTCACAATCACCTTCTTCTCGTCCTGGAGCTCTTCCTCAGACAGCCACTTCATTATATCATCATATTCACTGTTATGACTAATCCTCAGATGTTTAGCGAGGTCTGTAGTGTTACCACTGTATTTCACTGTCTTTCCACACACAAAGCGTCACTGCTGTCTTTACAGCTAAAATACATCCAGACATGACTCCTTTTGCCGTCAGCAATAGTCACTATGCAGTCTGCAGTCTTCGTAGTGGGAGATTAAAGGGCTGCAGCAGCCGGCTCCGTCACAGAACGGCAGTGCACACACAACTGACCGACGGAAGGAGAAGTAGTTCTTTCCCCTAATCAGATGTAATTAGACTTTTCTGGTGACAGCAATTTACTTATGATAACATAAACACTCACTCCAAACTTAGTTTAAATATCGATCTTTTTTTCTATATGAGAATCGATACTAGAGCAGGAGACGTTGGGATCGTAAATATCGATACTTTAGTATCGATCCGCACATCACTACTAATTGGCCCCTGGACTACCCACCTCTGCCTACAACTGACTTCAGACACAGCCTTAGAAAAAAATCAACTGAAATAAAAGAAAGACATTAAATCTCTCAAGATCTGATTAAACAACCCCACAAACAGCACCAGCTCCACTTATTAATTACCCGATTGACTTTATTTCTTTCAGATGTCTATAGAAAATCTTATTGAGAATTAACTAAGGATTAGATGTTGATTTATTGTTTCATTCGAAGTAACCATGTTAAAGGTCAGTGTCTGCTTTAGTTGGGCTCGATAAAGTCAATCTGCTTCTTAATAATTAGACTTAGTGATGCTGTTTGTGGGGTTGTTTAATCAGCTATCGAAAGATTTAATGTCTTGTATTTCAGTTGATTTCTTTTAAGACTCTGGCAGAAGTCAGTTGTAGGAGTAGTTCTCGTGTTTTTCTTTCCTTAAGTGATTCTGTTAATTTGACACTAGGGATTTTGTTGTGTATGAGGAACTGACACAGATATGAGAAGATATGCAAGTTACAGTATACAAGGGCAAGTCATGGCACAGGAAAGTGACGTTATCAGCAGCAAATAATGAAAGAATTAGAAAAACTGAAATGGAATCCAGCCTCAGTTGTCATGCATGTACCGACAGTAGTGGTGCAATGTATTGTAAAACTCACAGTTCAGATCGTATTACGGATTGAGTCACAGATTGGATTATTTAAAAAAAAAGTATGCTTTTCAACATGAAAAATCTGTCTGAAAGAGGGTGTGTGTCTATATCAGGCATGGGTAAAAAAGCCCTGCAGAGTTTAGCTCCAACCCTTGAAGCTAGCAGGTGAACGTACTCTTCCTGATAATAACTCATGATGAATGAACATCATGAAGTGGCATGGCTCTTTGGATCAAGTGATACTTATATTGGTATATATTTAATATTGGTAAATGGTAGATAAATGGTATCTGTGAGGATTTCCAGTCAGGATTTAGACCGCATCATAGTACTGAGACTGTTCTCCTTCGAGAAACAAATGACCTGCTCTTAAAATCTGATCGTGGATGTATCTCCCTATTAGTCGTGCAGCCCTAGTTTTGTCTTTGTATCGCTCTCTCTTAATCAGTATCAGGTGTGGGGTAACCAGGCGAGCTGATTGTTAATGGGGAGCACCTGCAGGCAGTGTGTTTCTTTACTATACAGGTCCTTCTCAAAAAATTAGCATATTGTGATAAAGTTCATTATTTCCCATAATGTAATGATAAAAATTAAACTTTCATATATTTTAGATTCATTGCACATCAACTGAAATATTTCAGGTCTTTTATTGTTTTAATACTGATGATTTTGGCATACAGCTCATGAAAACCCAAAATTCCTATCTCAAAAGATTAGCATATTTCATCCGACCAATAAAAGAAAAGTGTTTTTAATACAAAAAAAGTCAACCTTCAAATAATTATGTTGAGTTATGCACTTGACTACTTCAATGCGGCGTGGCATGGAAGGCATTCAGCCTGTGGCACTGCTGAGGTGTTATGGAGGCCCAGGATGCTTCGATAGCAGCCTTAAGCTCATCCAGAGTGTTGGGTCTTGCGTCTCTCAACTTTCTCTTCACAATATCCCACAGATTCTCTATGGGGTTCAGGTCAGGAGAGTTGGCAGGCCAATTGAGCACAGTAATACCATGGTCAGTAAACCATTTACCAGTGGTTTTGGCACTGTGATCAGGTGCCAGGTCATGCTGAAAAATGAAATCTTTATCTCCATAAAGCTTTTCAGCAGATGGAAGCATGAAGTGCTCCAAAATAGAGTTGTGACGTTCGCGAACGAACCGATTCTTTTGAACGGCTCATAAACATGAACGATGGGAGCCGAGTCGCGGCTGGAGGGGAGCCGTTCTTTCTGTCGTTCTTTTTTCCTATGCGTTTCACACAGATGCACACAAATGAGCTCCGCCGCGAGACAGAACAGTTATAGGGGGAGGGGTGCACCCAGCGCAGGCCAACCCTTTATAGCGTGATGATATTAGTTATTAGTTGTGCACGCATCCTTCACGTGACTACTCCAGTGGAAAAAAACCCTGCATGCCTCTGTCATTGGGTAGGAGCGTTGAAAAAAAGCTGTTTTGCACAGACATTCATTGCAGCCCACTTTGTTATTGTTCATTGACTTGAAGTGGCTGATGTCCTATTTGCAAAGTTTACAGTAGTAGTATGTAGACATTTCCATTTTATTTATTCTAATTTTATCTACTTTAAATATTTTTTGTTTTCTATCAAAATGTTCTTGTGTGATAACAATGTTCTTGTGTGGAAGTGTTTGTAGTAAAAGCTGTTTTGCACAGAAATTCATTGCAGCTGGCTTTGTTTTTGATGTTTATTTGTGAGTAGGTATTGTATGAATAACATAAGTCAACGTAGCTTTACACACACACACACTTTGTACTAAAGGTAAATCCAAAATAGTGATGTCACTGTCTAAGCAGAGGGATTTGTGCAACCCTATGGAATATAGTCCACACATGACAAATGAGGTAATAATCAATATTTCAGAATAATTCAAACTCAGATATTGGTGTGTGATATCTGAGTTTTAATTATTTGACTACAAATCTCACCTCATCATTCTTCCCAGTGATTATTTCAAGGATAAACTGAGATGCCTCCAAGCTGGCTTCTTAAAACTGACTAAATATTTAAAAGAGCCAAAAGAGCCGTTCTTTTGAACGGCTCTTTGAGAGGAACGGATCGCGAAGATCCGGATCCCCTCAAAGAGCCATAAATCCCATCACTGCTCCAAAATCTCCTGATAGCTAGCTGCATTGACCCTGCCCTTGATAAAACACAGTGGACCAACACCAGCAGCTGACATGGTACCCCAGACCATCACTGACTGTGGGTACTTGACACTGGACTTCAGGTATTTTGGCATTTCCTTCTCCCCAGTCTTCCTCCAGACTTTGGCACCTTGATTTCCGAATGACATGCAAAATTTGTCCAAAAGTCCAGTGCTGCTTCTCTGTAGCCCAGGTCAGGTGCTTCTTCCGCTGTTTCTGGTTCAAAAGTGGCTTGATCTGGGGAATGCGGCACCTGTAGCCCATTTCCTGCACACGCCTGTGCACGGTGGCTCTGGATGTTTCTACTCCAGACTCAGTCCACTGCTTCCGCAGGTCCCCCAAGGTCTGGAATCGGTCCTTCTCCACAATCTTCCTCAGGGTCCGGTCACCTCTTCTCGTTGTGCAGCGTTTTTTGCCACACTTTTTCCTTCCCACAGACTTCCCACTGAGGTGCCTTGATACAGCACTCTGGGAACAGCCTGTTCGTTCAGAAATTTCTTTCTGTGTCTTACCCTCTTGCTTGAGGGTGTCAATGATGGCCTTCTGGTCAGCAGTCTTACTCATGATTGCGGTTTTGAGTAATGAACCAGGCTGGGAGTTTTTAAAAGCCTCAGGAATCTTTTGCAGGTGTTTAGAGTTAATTAGTTGATTCAGATGATTAGGTTAATAGCTTGTTTAGAGAACCTTTTCATGATATGTTAATTTTTTGAGATAGGAATTTTGGGTTTTCATGAGCTGTATGCCAAAATCATCAGTATTAAAACATTAAAAGACCTGAAATATTTCAGTTGGTGTGCAATGAATCTAAAATATATGAAAGTTTAATTTTTATCATTACATTATGGAAAATAATGAACTTTATCAGAATATGCTAATTTTTTGAGAAGGACCTGTATAAACTGAGTGTTCCATTGCTGGGCTGTGTGATGGGAGATAGGTGTTTGTGAGGTAGCTATTTTAGTCGCTGATGCTCTCGTGCAGATTCTCGTTGCTGGGGTGGTCTATAAATGTGTCTGTGTTTCTGCTACTCTTGTCTCCCTGCATCTTTAATTGCATTCTATTTTTAAAGTATAACACCCACCCACTGATGTGCAGACACAATCTTGGTTTAGTAGAATGAAAGTTATATTTGGTTGAATTAGAAACCAGAACCTCTGCAGTCCAGACGCAAAAACATTAACCACTAGACCAAATCAGTCATGTTCTTAATTTAAGATTTTTTATCTGCTGTATGTGTTCATCTCCTGACTAACACAATTCCAAGACTGATAGTGGCCGATGTAGAGATTTAATTATCATATTATGTGAAATATCTCAGTCCTTAAGTCTTTAAAAATGACTGCTTATCAAAAAAGGGGTTTTAAAAGAATTTTTATTGTGCATAGAATAATATTCATGAGTTTTTCAGAACCACCACCCAAAATAGTTTTACTATACTTTTCATTTAGAACTAACTTTGTGTAAAAGTTCCCATTCAAATTGTTATTTCAGCTGTTACAAAGTTGATAGGCCTACAGGAATTTATTAGCAGAATAACATTGGGTATGCATGCACGCTCCATTAATGGGTACACATAACAATATAAAACATTTGGCTTGCAAATCAGATTGCTAGTTTTATGTCAAGCTATGGAACAATAGAATTTGTTGACGTGTTTAACAGACAATCTCTTGGTACTCTGGAGATTTTTTTTTTTACATTTTATTTATTTATTTTGTTTGCAAATCAGTAGCAAAATGTTTACTATGAGTGGTTCCTGTGGTAATGCAGTTGTATTCCAAATTCATGGATTTTTATCATTTGATACCGACTCCAATTAATGAACTAGTACTTTTGCCATGAAGCTTGGTATCTCGTTCCATAAGGACTACGCATGGGCACTGCTTTTATGTGTCTTGGATAGTGGGGGGGGGGGGGGGGGGGGGTCAGATTCTTGGAGTCAAAAAGGCTGGGAATCACTGATCTAAACTGTTAATATTCCAATTAACCTCGTCAAATCGGCTATCTTATCTGTTTATTCAAATTAGAACACAACATGATAATGGAGGAGGATAATGAGGACATTTGTGGTTGTTATGTGTGGTTGTTGTGGTAGTTAACGTTGATGGTCATGGCCGTCTTCGTCAATCCAAAGGCTTGCACCATACTTCTGCAATTTGATGGTATGATTGGCAGTAACGATGAAAGACCTGTCGCTGGGGGCATGGAAATTTTGGCAGATGACACCACTGCAGATTTTGTCATCGTTTTCATCTTCCATAAGGACAGAGGCATAGATGGTGCCTTCCCCGGCAAAGTTACATGTCTCGTTCTGCGGCACGAAAAAGTAACGGATCCGGCAGTCTGGTTTAAAAACCATCTTCACATCGGTGGAAATCTTCCCTGATACTGATTGTTCAGTTTTTGATGCTTTACCTTCTATCCCTGCTCCCACATTTATCACCAATTCTTCCAGCCTCATTGTATCCACTCCATAGAAAATCCGAAGATGCTTCCCGGTCGCGTTGGCCACGTGGGTATTTGAAGTCTCGTTCCCCATGTTTTTAAATTGGAGCTGGGAAGATCTGAATTTTTAAAGAAAGAAACAACGTAATATTTACAGGTATGCAGAACACTGAAAGGTTGCTTGAAATCTTTTCAATCTTGGCACTTTTTTTGTAATTCTGTGGCAGGACTTAAAAGATAGTTGTCTATATAAATTATTGCTTGGGAATTCTGGCCTGTGATTGCTTCAAAAAGAGTATATCATTTGTTATATTGTCTTAACATCAGATCATATTTCTGGCAATATACATTTTTAAATACAGGCTCCATTATAATTGACAAACCCAACCAACTACGCATCAAGTATAGATTCAATTTTGTCATTTTAGTTAATCTGTGACGGTATCTTCATGGTGTAAATGTAAAAGTAAAGAGAAAATATAAAGAAACAGTCCATTATGACATACAGTATCAAATATCACTACCTCTATAATCAAGAATCAGAGGTGGGTAGAGTACCCAAAAGCTGTACTCAAGTAAAAGTAACAGAACTTCTAGAAATATTTACTCAAGTAAAAGTAAAAGTACTAGTCTTGAATAGTTACTTGAGTAAGAGTAAAAGAGTATCGGATAAAAAATCTACTCAAGTAGTTAGTTACTAGTTACTTTGGGTCACATATACTGAGCCTATTTTTATTTAGATATATAGATAAAATGTATGTAATGTATGTGTGTGTGTATAAATGTATATATTTCATCAGCCTTTACTCCAATTTATGTAATTTATTATAAAACCCTGTCTGTTTACTTAAGTAACAGATATAGGTGTCATGCCATAACATATTTTTAATATGACTGACTTTATATTAAATGTGAATTTAACATTGAAAGTTAATGTGATATAAATATTTCTACTAATCTTTCATTGTTCAGAAAGAGAGCAAATAACATTACATTATCAAAAATCATTTTCACTGACAGTCTAGATTTCAATCACTCTCAGAAACTGCCATTAAAATCACTGAAACTCTTAACACTGTGAAATCAATATCTTAATTGAAGATTCGTACACACATCTGCACTTTGTTGTTTCTGACGAGAGAATTCGCCAGAAAGAGGTCAGCGAGCGAGTGAAGGAAGCACCTGCATTTCAGCGATGACTCATCTGAACGCCTCTGATTGGCCAATGCTTTAATAAGCTCAAAAGAATCATGTGTGATTGGTTATAATGCGCAGTGCTGTAAAAACACATCTATCTCTGGCTCAGCGCCAGCAAGCAATCACAGATCTGAATTTAGCAGCTGATGATATGACTTGCTGAACGTACTCACGCTGGTGTGATTGTATTAAAACTAATAAAATCTTAATCGGCTATTTGTTGTATTTTGGAAGCTGCATTCAACTCGACTCCCCTCTGTTATAAGCCACACACAAACAACAAACTAATGTCACAGTGGTATCGTGTACTGTAATGTAGCCCAAGTTATTACCTGTTGAACAGTAGACAGCACACGCGGTGTTCATCTAATAAGGATCTCCATCGCAAGCAAATAATAGCCTTTGCAGATTTGCTTTCAATTCAGTGCAGTTCCAGCCACGTTTTCAATGCTGCTGATGTTCTTAAACGTTACAACTCCGATTGAACCACTTCAGACGCTCAGCGCGTGCGGCAGGAAACTGAACGACTCATTCAAACTGATTCATGAACCAATTCACTCGTTTGCCAATTGGTTTGATCAAGCCTTTGAACAGAGTTGACTCAAAAGAATGAATCATTCACGAATGGGCATCGCTCATTGCCCAGAGAAAAGTAGACGGCGCGTTTGGAATAAACTGAAGCATTTATAACATTTATTGCATTAAGATAAAGTAACGAGAGGAGCGTCGCCCACAGTAACGAAGTAAAAGTACAGATTTTTCCCCAAAAATTTACTCAAGTAAGAGTATAAAGTACCCATCTTTAAATATACTCCGAAAAGTATTCGTTACCCCAAAAAATTACTCAAGTAAATGTAACTCGTTACTACCCACCTCTGTCAAGAATATTAAATAAATACTTACTGCAGAGATAAGAGAAAATAACTGTTGTATATTTAGTTGGTTCAACAGGTGACTGGCAGTCAGTGTGTGCAGTAATCCACAAAAAGCAACTTTATATAGGTAACAGAGCTAAGAGTTTCTGCTAAAAAAAAGCCTTATACGCCCACAGCAGATGACGTATTTTTCACTGATCTGTTGTAACCTGACAAAGTGCCCAATTTGCATTTTAACTTATTTCATGAGAGCGAAAGTAAGAGAGTTCCAAGAAATAGCATGATACCATTGCATAATCATGTTACATAATTATGAAAAAGAAGGGTTCTTGACAAGGAGATTATTTTATGCTCAAATAAGAAAAATGACCGCTTTCAGGCCAGGCACACACTAGTCCTTCCAAAGGCTGTCTGTTTAGATGAGAGGATAAAAAGGTTTAATCCTTTGAGTAGTATCATGTCATTCATGAGTTCATGTACAGTAGATCACAGGTAGGAGAGGTTGATCAGGGTTGGAGCTAAAACCCTGCTTTATTGAAACATAACCATCAACACCCGATTACTATAATAAATATGTGTAAAGCACACAGTTATGTACCTCCTGCAGAAAAACAGGCCCACAACATTAAAGATCCAGTAGTATATTTAACCCTGAACATATCACTAATAAGTTTCATCTGACCATAGAACCTTTTCCTGTATGATTATTTCAGACGTGTCTGACAACTGAATATGCTGGAGTTTGTTTTGGAATGAGTAAAGAGGACTTTTCTTGAAACCCTCCCAAAACAACATGTGCTGATGTAGGGGCTGTTGAATTTTTATTTAGGCTTTCTGACCCCAGGACTCAAATAATCTTTGCAGTTCTCCAGCTGTGATCCTTGGAGAGTCTTTGGCAACTCAAACTCTCCTCCTCACTGTCCATTAGGACCATACAGACACACTTCCTAGTCAAGCCAGATTTTTCCTGCTGAGAATATATATATATTTGCACACAATTTTTTTTTTTTTTTTTTTGCTTATCGGAAAAATTTAACTCAAAACCCATAATATGATCCGAGCTATGAGTTTTACGATCCGTTGCACCACTACTGTCGGTACATGCATGATACCTGAGGCTGGAGTCCATTTGAGCGTTTCTAATTCTTTTATTATTTGCTGCTGATGTTATCTTTCATGTGCCATGACTTGCCCTCATTAACTGTAACTTGCGTTTCTCATATCTGTGTCAGTTCAAGTCAAGATCAAGTCAAGTTGAGCTTTATTGTCAGTCCACTGCATATGTGGATATACAGTAGAACAAAATTTATTCTAGGAAAGGGTCCTTGTTTCAGGAGCTAGGGCTGTGGATGAGGTTTCGGTGGGGGGTTAGGTGATTGAAATTGAGTGCTTTCACAGCCTAGGGGAAAAAGATGTTGAGCAGTCTTGCAGAGTGGACCCTGATGCTGTGGTGCCATCTTCCTGATGGCTAGAGCTGGAAGAGACTGTGGGAGGGATGGGGCGAGGTCCTTCACGATACAGTTGGCTATTCTGGAGCATTGTTTGCATCTGTGTTCACTGTCTGCTGGTGGGTCTTGCGGTCTGATGCACTACAGTTCCCATACCAGACAGTGATGCAGCTGGTCAGCACGCTCTCAATGTGGTGAGGATGGGTGGAAGGAAACTTGCTCTTTTAACTTGCTCAGTGTATTATATTTGGTTGAATTAAAAACCAGGACCTCTGCAGTCCAGATGCAAAAACATTAGGAAATGGAACCACTTTTGTGCCTTCTTGGATAGTGACATGGGGTGCTTCTCAATTCTTATTGCATCCTCGTTTCCTTTCCTTGCTTCTTAGCTCCACCCCTTCAGGGTGCGAGGGAAGGACGCAAGGAAAAGACGTGAGGATGGAGGACTTGAATCAAGTGAAATGATTTATCCTCACTCCCTTCAGCGTTACTTCAAAGTGTCATCAGCTGTGATTAAAGTTTGTTAATTAAAACATTCATAATAAATATAAAAAAGCAAGATGCCCTGTTTGAAATATATGACACTCATGGTTTATTTGAAGTGAAAAGGTAAAATATAAATAAAAATGATTACAACAGATGTGAAGGGGGAGGAGAATTTATATGTGCATCACGTTAAGTCGATAAAAGACTTCCGCAGAGGATACATCTGTGTATCCTCGCTCATCGCTCCTCATGAAGCCCTCTCCCTCCTCGATCCTCGCCTCCTCGTGGTGCAATAATAGAATTGAGATGGCTGTGCTCGATCGGTTTCCGGGTCATAGGAAGGAGGACGGAGGAGCGAGGAGGGATATTGAGAATCACCCATAGTGTTGGTGGTCCAGGTGAGGTCTTCTGTTATGTGCAACCCCAGGAATTTAGCACTTCTTCTAAAGTCAATCATAAACTCTTTTGTCTTACATTGCGGGACAGGTTGTTTGCACTACACCTTTCAACAAGTTGTGCCACTTCCTTTCCAGGGCTCTACGCTAACTTTTTTCCCAAGGAGTACAGGTGCTCCTAAATTAAAAAATTTAGGAGCACACAAAGAAATTTAGGAGCACAGTACAAAAAAGTGTTGTTTTTTTATTTGTTTATTAAACAAATGAACAAATTTCATGCATATACTGCATGTGCAAAATTGGTATATCAGATGCAAAGGATATCAGTTGTCCAGTTGCTTTTATATGTTGGCCGTCTGGAACGCTTGGAGGTCAGCCAGCGGTTCACAGCAGGAGTGGGATCGAACTCCTCGACAGAAGGCCCCTCCAGGCTGATCCTCATCAGGTCTTCGGTGGTGGAGACCCCAAGGCAGCTTCTTGATGAAGTCTTAATGCGATTCTGCGCAGAGAAGCCTCGCTCACACTGGGCAGCTGAAATGGGCAGCACCAGCATAATCTGCACCAACTCCAGTATGTTCTAGAGAAAAGAAGATACTTTTCAATTTCATTTAAACTCTTACCATTAACTTATCAAAACCAACCTTAGAAGGATACCATACGCAACCACTCAGTACTGTTGGCCTACCTTATAGTCAAGCCTGTAAGGGTCCTTTGTCAACATGGTCTCCCACAGGCCACTATAAGACTTGTCTTTGAAATTGTGGCTGACCAGGGTTTTCAGGCCCTGCCACTCATCCTGGATTGCAGCCAAGTTGCACCCCGATCTGCAAGTTTGAACACAGCAAGTGAATTTGAAAATATGCAAACAACATTGTCTCAATAGCAATGCAGTGTCAAATAAATTCTTACCTCTCTAGAGGCTCCTTGAAATGCCTCACCAGGTCTGCCACATCATCACCAAAGGTGAGAAGGCTGGCCTGGTCTTCTGGCAATGTGTCAGGGTTAAGCACTCTGAAAGACTCCACTGGGGTCTGGGCACTTTCATCCTTCAGCAAACCACCAAACCTGGCTTTGAGGTCTCCTACGCCGATGTTGATGGCCGCCTCCATGTGCTGCCTCAGCTGGGGATTAGTGAGGTCTGTAAAGCCTTTCAGATTCCCCTTCAGTGTTATTCCCTAAAACAGAAATAACACACACGTCACACACACAGAGAGAGGCAGAGAGACACACACCAACACACAATGAAATGTCTGGCCATTTGTCAGTCTCTATTTTTTTAAAGACTTCTCCAATCTTCACTACATTTCCCTCCTTATCCTCTAATTGTTTGTATTGTATTGTGCAACAAAAACATTGATTCTCACACTGAGAATCTGTCTTAATCATCGATTTATCTTACATCCTAACAAACTCTCATCCTAACACACCTGGAATCTCCTCTCATCACCCTGCTGCTGAGCGAGCACTGTCTGGATCTTCTCCAGCATGCCTCCTGCCTTTGCCCTAAACTTTAGTGCTTCCAGTCTGGTCACTGTCTTCCTCAACTCTGATGTGGCTTGGGGGAGGATCAGGTCATTCCTTTGCAAGGTCAGGCTAAGTGAGGATAGCTCCTCAAACATGTCAGAGAGAAAATGGCAGAATACACAAAAGAGTGCATTCTCCATTTCCCGCTTTATCTCTTAAGTAGTGAGTAAACAAGTGCACAGTAAACAAGTGTTAGTTAATTTAAGTTGAATTTGTTTCTGCCTAGACATTTGTCAATTACTTGATTCTAAAAGTTCTTTTGACTTTTGAACCTATTTTTTGTAAATTAGTGTTAAACTAAGTAAAACTGACCTTTTTTGCCCGCCCTTGAACTTCAGCTGTTATTGAAGCTACTGCCAGGTGTTCCATGTGCTGCAGAACAACTGAGTACTGGCCTTGGTCATGAGCAAGGTCCTCTTGTCCATGCCGCAAGAACACTTTGAGGGCTCTGTGGACATGGGGGATCCAACGAGTTCCCTTGACGCTAGCTGGTGTACAAATATCCACACCAAGCTCTTGTCCGAGACCATAGAGCTCTCGTTTGGATTTTCCACTGAAGTGATAAGTCTTCCATATCAGATGTAGAAGATCATATACAACAGACACCTTTCGCTCTTTCTTTTGAACGGTCAGTATTGCCAGCTCTAGCCTGTGAAAGTAAAAAAAATAATCTTTCAAACAATTCAAATGAGTCTCTCTCTTGTGCCAACATAAAAATAATTCTGTGGTATTTTCGGTAACACTTTCGATTACGATCATGCTTATAAAGAATTATAGCCCCATTTATACTTATTTATAAGTATTACTATTATATAAATATATTTATAAAGACTCAATAAAAACCTATACTGCATTATACTGAGTTATAGTTACATTTATAGTATCTTTATAATTACTTATAAGTCGTGCTTAAAGTACTTAGACTTTAAAACTCATGCCTAAAGTACTTTAATATGAATTTAACTATACCTGTTCTTATAATGCAGTATAGGTAATGATTCTTTCTAAATATGTTTATAGAATAGTAATACTTACTTATAAATAAGTATAAATGGAGCTATAATACATTGTTTAGCATCACTAGCACACTAGTAATGTACTAGCAAATACATATAAATCATAGAGATCATAGAGAAATCTTTTTTTTCTAGATTGATGCCAGTGTCATCGAACTAATGACAGATTAACTTTCCATGATATGGTGATTGTTTGGCCATTTTGGGATTTTGCAGACAGAAAGCCAGTAACAGGAATGATTTTTAATAACAGGAAATCAAAACTTTGAGCGATTGAAATCTAAAATATCCAAAAAATCGAAGTATGATGATTCTGCCACAACAAGTCAACAACATACAGCAAAGAATGCTCAGAAGACTATGAGAAAGGTAGAATTAGGATGGATGAATTAAGCTTAAAAAATTAAGTCTTTAAACAAGTGAGAACAAGAAGGGGTGGTGGCACACGAAAAGTTGATGTGTCAAAAGAATCCAAGAAATCTGATTTGATTCAGCAACCACTCAAGCTGTTTTTTGCAGATGGAAAAAGCCCTGAGGGAGACATCACTGAGTTTGAGGTAGATTTAAAGCAGGGGTGGGGAACGTTGAACCTGGAGGGCCTGTGTCCCTGCTGGGTTTAGCTCCAACCCTGAAAAAACAAAAACCTACCTGTATTTTGAAGACCTTGATTAGCTTGTTCAGGTGTGTTTGATTAGGGTTGGAGCTAAACTCTGCAGGGACACAGGCCCTCCACGATCAACGTTCCCCACCCTTGCACTATACATTCAGTAAGTTGTAGTGTATCTTTCAACATGGATGGGATGTTCCTTCAGTGTTTACTTCATGCTAATAAAAATGCACTCCTGCTTCACCTGAACTTGAGGCAAAGCAGGAGCGCGCATGATCCTGGTCACGCTACTAAAAAGCTCCAAAACTATATTTATCGTTTCAAATTCTTGAATGAAGATTTTGAATGCTGTGTCCTTGTCTGTGTTTTCACTGCTCTGCGATGTTTTCCACTAATGAATGTGTGTCGCGAGAGCTCGTACACGAGAGGCTGGAAATACACTTGTACACTTGGCTCAGCTGATCTACTTTGGAGATGTCTTGTGTTGTGTCCATTATACTAGAATAAAAGTCTGCATCTTTTATTTTGTTTACAATTTGTCTTTTCACGTTTTGAGCGAGCAGTTGCTATGATTTCGTTTTGAATGTAAGGACTCAAATAGGTTATCTTGCCTTTCCTTTCAAGCAGCCTTTGCCATATCGGGTCAATACTTTTCTATGCTCTTCTGTTTAATCTGCCTTTTTGGCTCCACTTAAATATGTCCTTTTCATCTTTAGTCATGTGAATTAATCATAATTAATCTTCACATTAATCGTTAAGTGCCTGCCTAGTGTTTTGGCTGGAATCTTTCAGTTACATTTAAAATAAATGTAGCCTACATATCACAGCATGCCCACTTTAGTTAAATAAAAATCCTAAATGTAGTTTTTTGTTAATTTACTGAACTGAAAGCCATCTTAAACAATGCACAGAGTTCATTGAACACATTAAATTACATATAAATCATCAATGCTAACACACATGTTTTCATATTAGATTTTTAGTTCATTTGAAAGTAGACATTTCACTCTCTCTCTATATTTATTTTTCATACACAGTTTCAAAGTTTCTCGCTCAAGTTCGCAGAGTCCGAGACGGCAGAAAGCGCATCCTGTTTGCTTGCATTATTTTACAGAAGCTCAACATTTCGTTGTCATTCTGAGTGCACACAAATAAATGTAGAGTCTTTACAGATTTGAAAGATATAGGCCAGTGGCTCCCAACCTTTTTCAGCTCGCGGCCCACACAACCAAAAACATATGTTTGCGCGGCCCACTGCAAAAACAAATAACTGACCCCGCTATTGTTGGGTTCATAACTTAGTACTCAAGAAGCTAGATTGTTAACTGTCTTTATTGAATGAACTAGGGCTGTGCGATATGAAAAAAAAAAACTATCGTGATTTCTTTGATCAATTTTGCGATTTTGATTTTAATCACAATTTTGACGCACACAGATATGCTTTACAGGCATAAATGCATTCAGGATGTATTTGAAACATATTTCCAAAAGAAAACCAATTAGAGCTTTATCAAAGAGTTGTAACGTCTCTAGAACAGACAGAAGTCAAAATACTCACTATAGTGGCCTAAAGGAGTAACGACATTTCTAGACTTATGGCAAAAAAAATTAATAAATTATAAATAAATAAATCCCGTGTCCAGGGACGCACGCAGATTTCCTTTGCTCTGTCACAAAATTAGACGTGCTGGCTCAGAAACACGCATCAAAAGATCCAGCAAGAGCTCGGAAGCGTGTAGGCAGTCAGCGGAGCAAGCAGTCAGGAGGGAACCTGTTGACAGCCATTTATGCATGTTTGAATTTGTTGTTCTGTAGCATATGCAGCAAAAATATAAATTGGTGGTCTATTTTTAAACCAATAAGCGAGCTCGAATAGTGGAAGCAAAGTTACAGTTTAATATTTATTTTTTTGTTATTTAATTATATATACAATGATGTTATTATGTTACGACTTAGACATTTTTATATATATATATATATATATATAATAATATATTCTTTTTTTTAATAGTAATTTGCGGCCCACCTGCAATACCACGCCGCGGCCCACAGGTTGAAAACCACTGATGTAGGCTATTACTTTTATCTGTATGACCAAACATTTTGGAGAAGCCTATTTTAAGAGCAAGTGAGCGCACTGCCTCCATCTGTCCTGCTGTGATCGCTCTGCTGTTCAGTGTCCACACACACCTCAATAGTGCACATTTCTGTAGGTTAATATTAGATTGAGCGGCCATGTAAAATTGTTACTACATACATCCTGCAGATGAAAAGCTATACGTAAGGTCGATGAATGATAGGTGGGCTTTTGGTTGTCCTGCCCGATGTACTGTATTACCAGATAGACCAGCCGTTAATGATCTGTCAGTCATGGACTGCGTTCGTCATTCACTTAACCAGCCACACCAAAGGATAAAGAGAGCATAAAGAGACAGGACAACTAGAATTGAGTTCAAAATGAAAATATGCAGTTTATAGTTTATTTATATAAAAGGAAATCAGTACCGCCGCTCCCTATATGCAGAGCACGCAGTTTGTGTAGGGCACCAACTCCCAGAGGAGGCACCATCCCAGTTGCTAAAAAAACCCCCCCAAAAAAACACATGCGCCATTCTCCCATCCGCGCTCGCACCTCATGTTTTTGGCTGAATGTTCTTAATTGATGGATGGACATCAGCAATCCAGCGCAGAGAAAAGAAAACTAAAGAAAGTCAAAAACAGGCATTAAGTCGGCTTGATGTTGGAGAGTCTCAAATTTAGGAACCGTCTCTAAAGTTACATGCGATATTGGTATACACTTTTCTAACGTCAGTAGTAGGGCTGGGTATCGATTCAGATGTTTCAATTTCGATTCACAAACTCTCAAATCGATTCAATTTCGATTCTCGATTCGATTTTCGATTAGAGATGTAATCGGGCCTTAAAAGTTAAGCCTGACAGGACCCGAGCCCGACAAGTACATTTTGATTGACAGCTATTTAAAAGCCCGAACCCATTTACAACCCGACATTATTCAAATGTAAGCACGCACCCAGCTCTTTTGCCTTCTGTCAGGAATGAGTCATTTATACATGTTTTAACATAATTTATACATGACTAACGTAATAGGCCACTTGGAAGTTTGAACAAAGAAATAAAATAAGTCCTCTGTAACATCGTAATATCTCAGCACTATATAAAATAGCCCTAGGTATTGGCTCATTTAGCATATGTAACAGGGGCTGATACACCCACTCCTAAATACCCAATAAAGGGCAGTAAACCCACTCAGGCTATTCAATTAAATGAATAAATGTCTAGGCCTTGGTGTAGTATATGGTCCTTTTATTCATAAAAGAAAAAGGAAAAAAGTAAATAAACTCTACATCTATACAACAAACAAAAACTAAATACAAAATAACAAACAGACAAAAACCCAAAACAGGAGGACAAACCGGGGGCCGAAATGGCTAAACTAGAATATAAGCCCTGGAACTGGACGTAGCAGTTTCAGCTAGTTCTAATACAACAATAAAGCCTGTGCCAATGTAATATACCAATCAAAAAAAATCGACCACTAGTGTTTTCACTGCATCACACCGCACACACTGGTAGCTAGAATACTGCTCCGCCAGTTACAAGGCCCCCAGATTAACAAAACAAATAAAATATACAATATCACATAAAATCCATCATAAACAAAAACAAAGTAATTCACATAACAGAATCAAATAAATCAAATAACCCCTAAATAAACAATGTTCAAATGAAAACGAAATAAAAAAATAACAAAAACAAAAAAATGTAACAATTAAATTATAATATCCAATACCGGGAAAAACAGTGGCCTTCTATATTAGCTCCCTGGTAGATCTACTAAAGACACAATTACAAATTTAAATACATTTCATACACTATAAAAAAAACTACACATTACATTTAGACATATTGCTTGTAACTTTACATTTTTGTTAAAAAAATACATTACCTTCACAAATGTTTCCTATATGAAATGCCTCCTAACACCAATAAAGCAACTGTGCTGCCAAGTTTGTCCCTACCATAAAAACAAAATCGCATACTTAAGAACAAATACACACTATTTATAGCACATAATAAATCAAACGACCTACCCGGATATCGTCAACAATACAAACAGCAGAAACACGATAAGAGACGTACAGCTCCAAATCAATAACTGCAATGCCAAGTTTGTTGCTAGTAACCATCAGCAGCACAGATCAGGACGAAAGGTGAATTCAAACTGCAGTGCAAAGACGCTCACGCAATACAGCACCAAACCACCATGTACCTCTCTCCCGTGTCGCGCCATACCGCATTTAAACTAATCTAAGCGGAAGTTACGTGACCCGCATTCGTACGTTGCGTTATAACCACACCCACTACATACACCCCTACTTTAAAAATTCAACGTCCCGGTGAATACCTCATTACTACTCTTACTGCCATGGTCTACTGTGGTGGAACTGGTGGAAGCTGTACTTTTCGATATAACACTCCTTTATCCTCCTTAATCCAAGGCCACTGCCTAACCAACTCCCTAAGACCCTCAGGGCCCTGAGCTACCTCTCCCTTTGAGGGTGGCGCTCCCCTCCTCCAGTGCCTCAAAAAATTACCAATCAATGGATCAGAGGCCTGCAGTGCAGAAAGGTCACCCTTCTCTTGCATTGGTACAGCACTTACTACAGAGGCTCTAGCAACATGGGGCTTTGGGTTCAAAGCTACTTGGTGCATATTCACCTCAGGGGGAACCATAGTCCCAGCATTACTCATCGCCCGACTACTCCTAGTGGGCGAGGAAAGACGTGACAATGCGTCCGCATTACGATTAGCTGCCCCTGGTCGATATCGAAGTTCAAAATCAAAGAGAGCCAGCTGAGAAGCCCAGTTTGCAAATAACTCAATGGGTTATTATCAGTATATACAATGAACGTATTGCCCATTAAATATTCTCTGAACTTCTCAGTTACTGACCATTTCATAGCCAGCAGCTCTAATTTCATCGAGCTATAGTTGGACATATTAGTTTCAGGAGGACGCAACCCTCGACTTGCAA